>NC_051072.1:45276141-45380711 GCF_004664715.2 Peromyscus leucopus
ATTTTGAACACACCGAGTTCATGTGTTAAAAGGTAGATTGTTTGGCTGAATTAAACCAAAGCAAATCAACCACTAGTGCTGTGGCCAGGGAGGCAGATCAGGCCTTGTTCAGCCATCATCAGAGACGCTTCCTCCTGCAGCAGATGAGAACAAATACAGAGACCGCAGCCAGACTTTAGACCTCTAAATCAACATGATCAAAACTTTATCTGAACTCACAGAGACTGAGGCAGCATGCACAGGGTCTGCATGGGTCTGCACCAGGTCCTCTGTACATTTTATGGGTTCCAGTGTAGTGTTTTTATAGCAGTGTGCAGACAAGAGGGTCTCTGATTCTTGTGCCTTCTCTTGGGCTCTTTTCCTTCTCTTGGTTTGCCTTGTCCAACTTCAATGTGGTAGTTTTTGTTTTATCGTATCACATTTTATTTAGTGATATTTTAAAAAAATGAATGAATGAATGAATGAAAACCTAGCCACTAGGGTAAAGGTTAACAACTGAACTGTCAATTATACCTGCTGAGAGAGGGAAAATCAATTTTCTCCAACAGAGTGACACTATGTATACCAACCACTCCAGGGCAGGCATCATGTTCAGGCTTTCTTTGTGTGTGTGCTTTCATTTGGTTAGTGTGGGTTTTTTTTTTTCTATTGGGGTGTTGTTTTGTTATATTTTATTGGCTTTGGAGGGTTATGTTGTTATATTGGAATTTTTTTTTGAGAAAGAACTTAAAGTTGGGTGGGTAGGGAGGATCTGGAAGTGGTTGGGGAGGGGAAGAATATGATCAAAATATATTTAAATTTAAAAATTGTTTTAAACTATAAATGTTGGTGTAATTATTAAGGCCACTCCACTTAATTAAAAGGAAGATTTATTTAGTGGGCAACTTACAAAAAGGGAAAGGTAGGTCGCAGGGTCTGGGGAAGGTGTATCGCAATCCCTGGTGTTCTCTGGAGCTCTGCACAGTCCACCTTCACTGTTCAGCGTCCTGGCACAGAGCGCACAGAGAGAGCGCTGGCCCATCCAGCTCTCGGGTCCCCAGGCGCCTCCCCTCGCCCCGCCTCGTAGGCATGACAGTTGCCAGAGTCTCAATGGGGGTTGGAACTTCCAGATCCAAGCTGGAATGGCTACCCACTACATCTCCCCCTTTTTGTCTAAATAAGAAGGTTCTAAACTAATACAAGACTATATACAAAGGAATGGTTATTAAATATTGTTCAGGAATGATGAGGGATAATGACCTAGATAAGATGTAACTACAACCAATGCAAGCAATATCAAGCAAGAAGCACATACTAAAATCCAGAGAAGTACAGGGCATAGGTAAATGGCATGTTATAAAGATCATTCCAAAAGGTGTCCTATCCTAAAGAACCTGAATCTAATACTTAATATGTTCTATCTAAGATATATATATACTAAGTTGTAACTATAACTGCTAGTCTTCAATTCCATCAAAGACCTGAGAAGGAACATAATGGTACCTGAGAAATGGTAGATGGATGCAAGCAACTTTTGGGAATCTTGCAAGAGTAGAACAAGACAGCTGGCAGCCTGGACAGTCACCTAATGTTTCTCAGCATTGTTGGTGCATTCAAATTGGCTACAGGCCTAGAGTATCTGACAGACCATTTTCAGAAGCAGGAATTCTGAAAGACCATCTTACTCTGTCTTGGCAGAGTACAGTGGTCGCTTTTCTTGTGTCCCGCTTGTCCAGAAAGGACAGCATTGCATTTGTACTGTCAGCTGTCAGGGCAAGGGCAGTTCTTTGCCCAGTAGGCCATTTTGTGCCAAAAAGACAAACTTCCAAATGGAAATGTCTTAGAAGCCAAACATTCTCTCGGGATCAAATTGGTGCAGCCAGGAGCAATTGTGTCTCACGTCAACAGAATTCTAAGTTATTTAAATGCCATATTCTCTAGGTCTATGAAGTGTTTGAAGATTACCTGTCCATCTGACCTATGTATCTGTAAATCTGGATAACCTAACTAACTATAGAGATAACAGGCATAGGTGACTATAAATCTATAAGTCTTATTTACCGAAATAACCTAAGGACGAAGGCTTCACGTAAACAAGATAAACAGTCTATAAGCAAATGTATGGTGAAGAACGATGACTTCAAAATTGTGACAATACACAAGATATTTATAACAGAGGTAGGAATATATAGTGCGATATGCAATATGACAATAATCTTAAATATATATCAATATACCGAATATCCTAAACAGAAGTAGAACATACATAAAGTATGACAGATATAAATTTACATTTGTATCAATATAAAAATATTTCAAATAAGAGTAGAAATATATGTACATTATAACAAATATAGTTCTGTATTTGTATCAATATACAAATTATCTTAAACAGGAGTATAAAAATAGTTTACATTTGTATCAACATATAAGAATCCATAACAGTACAAATTACAGTGCAAATTATCTAAGGTTGCTATTTTACTAAATTTGTTTACTAGTATATACAATGATTTACCATCATATCTTATACCTATCCATTCCATTTCTTCTCCCCCCTTTTTTTTAGAATACTGAGTCTAATATTTTCTTCCACCCCCAACCCTATAACCATCATCCATAACCCTGAGAATTATGAAACCTAAGGGAGAAGGGTCGTCGTTTTCTTAGAATTGCTTCCTGCTGTTTAGGGGGTGATGTTATCTCTGTTGGGTACTGTGAGAAAGCTCAGATAGTTAAATCTCAGTTAGACTAACTGTAGGTTCTGCAGCAAGTTTTAGAGTAATGGGTAAGATTGTCTGAAATTCTGGCAAGAAGTGTAGTATGATGATGATTACCATGGCATCATTCTGGATTGGGTAGAGAGTTGTTGTTGGGGCCCCATCTTCCTTCTGGAGACTTCTGAGATTGCTATTGGAAAACTTATTTGTTATCACAAATGGGAGGTTTGGATTTAAAGAGGACATAGCATGTAAGAAAGAATTCTGAGAAATCAAGAGTAAGCATGGAGAGAATTAGAATTTGGAAAACAATGGTCCCTTTTTATTCATTTCATTCTGTCTCACACTAGAGGGCTCTTCTGATACGGGACTGAAGAATCTCTCAAGCTTTTCTTTTAGCAATATGCTTGGGTTTAGAGAAGGAGTGAGCCAATTCCATCTCCAAAGCCAGCTTGGCTTATAATTGAATTGGAACCACAACTTTTCTAGATTGATAGAGAGATAGATGTTAGACAGTGAGATTTTACCGTGTGTAGATTGGTACCAATAGATTCTTTCTTTCTGCTGTAAACATCCAGATATCCAAGGCCTTATGATTTTTGGAAGATGGGTATTTCCATTATCCTGGAAAGACAAAAACAGAACCCTACCCCACCCTTTGATTGTTAAATTTTTCTTACGACTTGTGGAGATGTCACATTGGTGGATGATCTTTTACTTCTCTTCATCAAGGGGTTTTTCCTGTTCGAATCAAATTTTTATTAATTTTGTTGGTATCCATAGCTTTTCTTCTCCTGCAGAAACAAAGGCAAAACCCCTTCCCCAACGTAGAACATATCCAGGTTTCCATTCTGAGGTCAGCACATCCTTGAAATAAACCAGTTGGTTTAGCTCAGGAGTTTTGTCTGTCGTCCAATGTCTCTCCACAGCTGTTGTTCTTTTCTCATCAGCATTGAGAAAATTCAAGGTTAATAAAGCACTATGCAGTCTATTTCTAGGAGTCATTGTTACCTGTTGCTGTTTATTTAGTATATCCTTTAAAGTTCGATTAGATCTTTCTATGACTGCTTGGCCTGTGGGATTGTGTGGTATATGTGTAACATGCTTTATATTGTAATAAGCAAAGAATTGTCTCATTTTATTGGAGACATATGCTGGGGCATTGTCTGTCTTAATTTGTACAGGTATTCCTGGCAAACCTGTGTGGGATCTGATATGTGTTATATATATATATATATATATATATATATATATATATATATATATGATGTTCCCTTTTTTTGATGATTTCCTGCAATTGTATGAATAATGAAGTTAATTCTGTATTATCAGGAATAAATCCAGCAGTTTCAATATGTAAAACAACTCTCTCTGCACATTGAGAGTCAGTGACTATATTGAAGGGTTCTGTGAAGTCCATCAGTACCATAAGATGGCAAAGGCCTGGTTGGTACAGGCCTTCTTCTCCCAACAGGTGCTGGAGCAGGTAAGTGGTCCGAGGCAGTCTGTACTGCTTGTTCCAAGGTTGGACTTTTTCTCAAAGGGTCTAACTGAGGGCTTGATCGACCTTGGGCTAGCTGTGGTTTTACAGATCTTGTATCCTGTGTGAAGGCAGAACCAACTGTGCTGCTCTGGGATAAGGTACTGCTATTTGATGCTTCTGTTCCAAAGGATGTCAGGGAGCTCCCAGAAACACCAACGGTGCCAAACTGCTGCCCAACCAATGTGCTTGGACTGAACTGACTGTATGCTGGCATCCTGGCAAAAGGTCCATAGGAACCCACCGACTGGAAGGAAGATGATGAACCTAGTGAGGACTGAACAATAGCTGGGTCCTGAGGCAAAGAACACTGTGGCTTTGGTGGCTTACAAACAGTGAGGTCTTTGATATCACTCCCCCGGGATACAATATACTCAAAGACTTCATCTTGAGGTGGTATTGGATGGTCTGTTGGTCTGTCTTCTGTACTGAAGGATTGAACTTTGGCGAGGGCTACGTTGGAGTTCTCAGTGTCGATGGTGTAGAGGATGCCCTCGTAGCGGATCTCTGCCTTGGAGATGAGGCTGGTCTTGCTGCCGATGTAAGGAGTGCCCCCGCTCATGGCGCCGTCACTCACACTCACTCAGGCAGATCCCCGCTCGCAGCTCCACATGCCTCTCTGCCTGCTTGCTCAATGGGCACCTCACAGCAGCCGCCTCAGAACCAACATGGCGGCTGCGCTGGCTCCCTTCTTCATGAATTCTATTCTCTTGCTTTTGGGATAGTGGTTGTTAATCTCTCCCAAAAAGTTACTGCAGGCTCTCTGCCAGTATTCATTATCTTTCCATAGTGATGAAATTTCCTCATTAGTAAACGTTACTACAATTTCTGCTGGGTCCATTCCTGTTAACTGGCGAAGTCTTAATTTACCCTTTTGAATCAAATCAGAGATCTTTTCTATATAAGTCTTTAATTTCTTATTTGGTTTATGTGGTAGGAATATCCATTCCAATATAATATCTTCCCTCTGCATCAAAATACCTGTTGGGGAATGTCTGGAGGGGAATATGACAAGAATGCATTTAAGTTCTGGATCCACACGATCCACATGTGCTTCTCGAATTGCTTTTCTACTAGAGCCAATTCCTTCTCAGCTTCGGCTGATAATTCTCTTGGACTATTTAATTCTTTGTCCCCTTCTAGAGTATTAGCCAAATTTTGTAGTCCATCTTTGAGTATTCCCATGATACCCAGTAAGTTGGAAATGCTTCCTAATAACTTTTGAAAATCATTAAGAGTCTTCAATCTATCTCTCCTTAGTCGTACCTTTTGGGGTCTAATTTTTTGTAGCTCTATCTTATATCCTAAGTCCATCCAGCTCTTGGGTCTCCAGGCGCCTCCCCTGGCCCCACCTCCTAGGCGTGACAGTTGCCAGAGTCTCAATGGGGGTTGGAACTTCCAGATCCAAGCTGGAATAGCTACCCACTACAGATAAAAAATGAAATAAAAAGCCCACAAGGACACACATATGCTGTACTCAAAAGCCAAGGTTGCAGCTCAAGTGTTAATGACTTGCTTAATCTGAATCAGGCTCTAGGTTTGGTTCTCAGCACCAAAATCAAAGCAGAACAACACACACACACACACACACACACACACACACACACACACAGGACAGAAAGTAAGGGACAGAAAACGTGTACTGGGCATCCACCTCTGGAAAGAAAACTGGGTTTTACTTTGACTTGAGTTGTAGGCAAAGTGGTTGATTCTCAAATCTAAGGTTTCACGATATCTTACCAATTCAGCCGTCCAGGGGACCATAAACAGCTCGGTTGAGAAAAACTGATATCATTTTCCCTTCTAGACTGGCTTTCAGTTGATTGTTGATCCTTCTGTCTGCATGGTTCCAGTTCTCTTTGGCCCTAAGGTGCGTCACCTTGGATTGACACTGCACATTGGGTTGCTGTGTTAGGGCAACTACAACATACCAGAGCAACCCAGACGTGACAAGGGCTTCTGAAGCAAGCTCTGCCTAAGTACCAAGTATACAGAGGCCTTCGTGTGGGCAGCAACAAATAGGAAATGCACCTGGATTGAACATGATGGGGGGGGGGGGAGGGCTGCTACCCTGTCTTGTCTGACCCAGCTCTTCTGAAGAAGGGTGATGGCAGCAGGAAGCGATGCTCTGTTGCGTGGTGGGAAGTGGTTCAGAACACTGCCTTGGTAGCAAGGAGCAGATGGGCAGTCCTACATTTGGCCGGTCAGATTTGTGTCTCACCTTGGAGAAGACAAGTGAGAGAGGCAGAGAGAGACTGGCTACGTTTTGGTGCTCTTTAGATTCAACGATGTCAGTCCCCAGGTGTTTCCCTACCTAGCAGCAAGCACTGTACAGAGCCTTGTACAGTGACGCCAATCAACCATTCCACTGGGTCAATACAGAGAAATTATTAAGTGACCTGCCGTAGGGGATTGAAGTCACTGCTGTCAGGCTGCAGTCTTCCCGTCAAGCAGGGGACAAGTCGGGCCTCTAGGAATTGCTATTTCATGACCCAACTCAGGCAGGGCAGTAGCAGTGGGGATATTTGTTTTTTTTGACAATGAGGCAATGATCTAAACAGAATAGAGACAGGTAGGTAGAGAGATGATAGACAGACAGACAGATAGATAGAAGGGGTCAGAGCTGAGACAATCCTCGAAGAGTTAACTGTGGAAAGCTTCCAGAACAGCAGAAAACATGAGGCACCAGGAGGAAGGCCCTCACTGAGGTGGGATGGTGGGACTGGGTTGCTTCGCTCTGTGGTCCCCTGTTGCTAGCCAGGGACTAAGGAAATGACAGATGCCTGCGCAGTCTGAAAGTGCGCCCTCCCCATTCTGGCCCCTTTTGAAAGGGAAGCAGCTGAGCCCTGGATCCCAGAAAAGTTGGAGAAACTCCGTGGCTTCCTCAGAGAATGGCAGCGGGCACCGGGGCCTGTCCATCTGCCACGACGCCTTGGCTCTAGTGAAACCTGTCCAAGTGTGCGGCTCCTCCTCATTATCCGCGCTCCGGCCTGGCTGGCTGACGCATTTATTCCATGGCTGCCAGGCTCGTGGGGATGGTTCATTCCTGAAGACTCACACCCCCTTTCAAGTTGAGTTTTCTTTTGCTCATCATTTGTTTGTGCAAACATTTCCGGATTAATTGAATACCCTTCCCTGTTCCAAACAAGACACATGCTCGCCTTCCGTGCACACAATATGGCCACCTTGGCATTTGATCATCTGTACACACTTGGATTTCTGAGGCCCCTCTGCTGACAAAAGACCAGTCTCAAGTAACCACAGGCCGCTGTGCTGGAGAAATGGGGTTTCATTTCTGATTAGCCTTTTCACTTTCAGGCCCTGAAAAGCTCATTTTCCATAAATCTAGGTTCGGGTATCTGCAGGCTCACCTTGAGCATGCCGCCGCATATCTTTGGCTCATCCCTTTAATTACAGCTGTGGGTTTCGAAACTTCTCTAGTGTGTTATGTTTCCAGTAAGGGGAAGAAAGAAAAGAGCTCTGGGCAGATTTTAGCAAGTAGCAAATTAAAAAAAAAAAAAGAAATTGTATTTCTGCAATATAATTTCACTGTCAAGATTCAACTGACCGCTGAAGACGACAGCTGGGGTTCTCATGATTGCCTAATTTTTATGATTGAACACCCCAGCTATATAATCAAACCAAACCCCAAATCATCAACCCCACCGTTGTCTACTCTCTCCTCCAGGTGCAGCTTAATCCTGTTGCTGAGCAGAATCAGGGGAGGTAAAAAGGGGGCTCCCTGTGTTGGAGGCAGAAAGATGTCCTGTCCTTTACGGCTTCGATATAGTCTGTCCCTTTCAAAACTCATGTTGGAGACTGATCCCCACTGTGAGGTATAAAAAGGGAGGATGCTTAATCCTACTATAGTGTTTGGAGGAGAGGTCTTAGGAAGTGATTCAGATAAGATAAAGTCATCAGGGCAGGGCCCTCACTCTTGAAACTGCTTAGTTGATGAGAAACAGAGAGAGTGAGACACACACACACACACACACACACACACACACACACACCTCTTTCTCACTAGGTGATGCCCTGAGCAGCTTCATGACTGCCCACAAAAAAGCAGAACAAAACAAAACAAAAACACCATCTCCTGATGCAGGCCCTTGACATGGATCCTCAGAACCAAAAGCCCAAGAAAACTTTTTCTTTTTTTTTTTCCTGTAAAACTTCCTCACTCTGTAAGCCTGTGCTCTTAGTAATCACTGGATTAAGACATGTAGAACCCATTACTATCTCAGGAATTAAGTCAGGGATTTGAGGGTAAGAGATCGTCCTGGATCATCCAGGGTAGCCCTCCATGTAATCCCACAAATGCATCAACGTGGTGAAGGAAAGTGAAGGGCGTCAGAGGGAGATGTAGCCAAGGTCAAAGGTGGCAGAGATGTTCTGTTACTGCCTTTGGCAATGGAGGAAGGGGGTCTGTGGAAGCTGGAATCGGGGTGAGGGGACAGCTCCCGTCTTGTCTCTGGGAAGCCCTGCTGACAGATTGAATCTGTGTCAGACTTGGGGGCCAAAGTATATGATGAAAGGTTGGGTTGTTTGTAAGATCCTAAATTTGTGGTAGTTGTTACAGTGGCCGAAGGAAACACTGAAACCTGAATTTCGCAAGACGGGCGTCAGTGTACGCAAGGCTCTGTAGGCGAGACACATGGGCCACAGAGCCGAGCACTGCTGGGATGTCCTCGCATTCACGTGTCCTCAAGCCTCCCCTCCCCTTAGCCCGCTGCAGCCCAGTGGCTGGTGCCACCGTGCCTCTGTATGGACTTTGTATACATACTTGCCCTCTTGCTCACTAGTCAGGGGTTGGATACTTCTCCCTCCTTATCTTACCTCAGAACTGACGCTGTTTGACAACTCTATATGCTGAACCTGTCTCCTGTGGAGGTTTCCCTTCAGCGTCCATCTGTTTGCCTCGGCCTGCTCTTCTCAGCTTGCCGTTGTGTGTAGCTGCTGCTTTCCCTCAGCCCAGTCCTTGAGTATCTGGGGTTCCATGCAAGAGATGGCTCATTCTGTCTGTTTTTGTTAGATCTTTGCCCCACCTCGTGGGCTTTCATATGATGATGGCGACCTAACCCAAACCTCTGCTCAGATCCCTTTCCCGACTTTCATATATTCAGCAGTCTACTTTAAACCAAGTCTGTCCCATACTAATCCCCTTTCTCTATACATAGCCTTATCCATGTAGCAACGTAAGCCAGAAACCTGGGTCTTGTCGGTCTCCTCTCCTCGCTCCTCCCTTCTTCTCCCAAATCTAATTAATCATTTCTCTCTATCGACCCAGCATCATCCTGGTTTAGGCTACCTTCATCTGTGCCTGAATTATGACATGAGCCAAAGGCATCACTCAGAAATAAAAATGTCATCGTTCTACATAAAACACTTTAACATCCTCAGGATAAACTATAAGCTTTTCACTAGCCATAAGACAGGGTGTCTTTTTGTCCTTGTTTTTTTTTTTTGTTTCAAGTGCCATCTCCACCCCTTTGGCCTCCTTTTCTGATACCTTGCCTTCTTCAAGCTCTGTGCCTCAGCAATTGTGAACGGCTTTATTTGTCTAAATTCCATGCTTGCTTTGTCCCGGACTGTACACACATTGCCTTTTCTCTTCCACAAGCCGTGCTCCAATTCTAGGACCAGCTATGTCTTCCCTACCCATGAGTCTCAGCTTAGCTGTTGCCATGGCATCACCACCTTTTCCTCGGTATCCCGATCTCCATCTGGAAACCTTTCTCTCTTTTCCTTTATCTCTGTGCTTAGATGGTAAACCCAAATGCCTGGCATCTGTTGCTAAAGGGGGTTAATTGCCCCCCCCTTTTTTTTTCATCATCACAGTAAAGGCTGGTAGATGAGCTCTTTTTCAGATGGCTGCTCTGGTGGACGTATCCTCCTCAGACTTCGTACTAGTACATATGAAAATGCGACTTTACTTCTCTATCTTCCTGACTAGATAGAAACTTCTTGAGGGTGAGGATAATACCTTGTTCATTATATTCTCAGAACCAAGGATAAAGTCTGGAAAATAGAAGGCATGAGAAGAATACGAATGCAGTTTTCTTCTTCAGTGAGAACAGAATAAATGTGGGGAAAGCCCAGAGTCTGTTGGTTGCAATATTTCCAACTAGACTATTCCAGTTTATAAAATGATCATCAGCAAGATTTGTTAAGGCTTCTTCTGTCCATGGTAAAACATGCAAATAATTGTGCAGAGTAGAAATGTAACCAAATCTAAACCTAAACAGAGAATACCAGGAAAGAGACTTCCATTTCCAGAGAGATGAAGAGACATACTTTTCTCTACGTGCTCCTTAAGTAAGGCAAAGGTCCCTGAATAATATATGTAGCAAACCAAAGATTCTGGAAATGGAGAAAAGGCAGACAAGGGAGAGTTCTCAGGACTCATAAGAAGACGTGATGGTCATGAATAGAGGGGGTACTCATCAGGCCCCTCCCATTCCTGGGAAGCTGATGACTGCTAGAGGCCACTAGAGGAGGGGGTGCAATTTTATCTAATGGTACAGCCATTGGGGAACTAGGTGAAAAGAAGAGGTTCAGAGGGAATGAAAGAGGACACCAGAGGGTATGGGGGTGAGTGCATTCATGCTATATGTTATCTATGTATGAAACTGTCAAAAACAAAGGAAAAAAGATGTGATAGTGATTTCTATGGGTTTTCTTCTTTCGTCACACACATTCCAGAGTTGGAAATGAAGAAATACTAGTGGCGACAGACACAGAGTTCCAATGAGAGCCTGCACTTTCAGGCACAGGACTTGGAGAAGGACAGTCTAGCAGTTCCAGAGCTGTCCTACTCAGGCCAAATACTTCAGAAAAAAACCCCAATGATCCCACCCTCCAACACTGGTAAAGGATGAACTGGGTGCCCAGACTATGAAGAGGGCCCCATGTGACATATTCTAAGGCAGAGTCATAGAACACGTGGTCGGGAGCCAAGGCTTTCATGCCTTCTTGGTGGTAATAAGTACCTTCCATTGCCCAACGTGACATCAGTGGAGACCACTTGAGGAGCCTCTTATATGGCAACAACAAGGTGCACATTCTACATCCTTGCTGGGGAGTGTCAAGGTACCACGAGGGGCCCTTGGGATCAAGGTCTCTACCAACCCTGGTAATGGCAAGGAGCATTGTTCCCATGCACTTTGATGTAAACAGAGACCGCAGAAAACATAAACTTCCACTAGAAATAATAATTTGGCACGCCATTTTCTCCTTCCAGATTGGTGCCAGTGTACCCCAGCTAAGGCAATGCTTAAATAAGATGCTAAGGCACATAGCACATTATCCAAAATGCATAGGTGTCAGCAAAAATCATTTGTTATAACACGAGCCAATAAGATCTAAATCAGAATGGAATATATACATATACATACATATATATACATATACATATACATATACACATACACATACACATACACACACACACACACACACACATATATATATATATATATATATATATATATATATATATATATATATAGTTTTCTGAGACAGGGTTTCTCTGTGTAGTTTTGGTGCCTGTCCTGGATCTCTCTCTGTAGACCAGGCTGGCCTCGAACTCACAGAGATCCGCCTGGCTCTGCCTCCCGAGTGCTGGGATTAAAGATATGCACCACCACCACCGGCTTTCCATCAGATAATTTTAACGTCTCTGATTATCCGACAAAGGTTCTAAGGTGAGATCACAACACACTTCAGCTGGTGATTGCAGACGCACTGGAGGCAAGTGGGAGGAATCAGCAGATTTGTAAAAACCTCACTAGAGGAACAGAAGCTCTGAAATAGAACCAGATGGAAATTTTAGAAGTGAAAAATACAAAACCTGAAGTAGGAAGCCCAATTGATGTCTCAGCAGCTGAGCAGGGAAGACGCGAGAGTGGCAGCGACCTGGGAGATGGATGGTAGGAACTCTTCACCTGGGCAGCAGAGAGAAGACAGACTTACAGATGGAGCAAGCCACGGGGACGTGGACCTAAAGTACGAGTGCTTGTGTCGTCTGAATTCCGGAAGGAGAGTAGGCATGGAAACAGCTGAATAACGTCTGAAAATAGCCCACATTTGACAGAGGGATACAGACACATATTCAAGAAACTGTATGAACCCTGAGCGGGATAAATGCAAAGAAGTCTAGACCAACACATGTCATAGCTAGACTCCAAACTAAAGGCAAGGGAAGAAATCCCAGAAGCGGCAGGAGATACGTTATCTCATGCATAAAGAAAAACAAATCCCAATGATGGTGATTCCATATGAGAAACCATGGGGTCCAGGAAAAAACAAATCTCTCAAGGATGTGTACAGAAGGTAACTGCCAACAAGAAATCCTGTATTTAGTGAAAATAACCTTCAGGAATGAAGAGAAACCAAACTATCCCTCCTCCCCTGAAAAAAAGTCATCCAAAAATTAAAAAAAAACAAAACAAAAACAAAAACAAAAACCAAAGCCTAGACTAAAAAGGAGTCATCTCCAGCAAATGTGTGCTAAAGGAAGAGATAAAGGACGTTCTATAAACAGAAAAGACACAGGAAGGAACACAAGAGACATCAGGATCAAGAACACAGCAAGCAAAATTACTCGAAGTGTAGCAATAGACTTTTAGTGAATGTTCCGACTTTGAGAGTAGAATGGAAAATTTGAACTGTGCGGTGGTTTAAGTGTACAGAGAATCTAAAGTAATTATATTAAATATGGGGAAGGGTAAAGGGCATAAAAAAGAGCAATACATTTATACTTCATTGAAACTGGTAAAATAAGCGTTCTATGATGATTAAAAAATGTGTGCATGCATGATTATGATGCATGTGTGTTTGTGTGTGTGTGATATCTCTGTGTGTGTTTGAGGCACATGGGTAGAGGTTAGAGGACAGTATCCAGTGTCTGTCCTCACCTTCTGCCTTGTTTGAAAATGGGTTCCTCTGTTGTTCACCACAGTGTACACCAGGCTAGCTGGCCCTTGGCTTCTGGGAATTCTGTCTCTAACTCTCCTCTTGTTAGAGGGGCATTGGGATTGCAGATGTGTTCCACTGCACCCAGCCTCAAGGAAGTTCTGGAGACTCAAACTCAGATTCTCATGGTTCATCTCCCCAGCTCTGTGAAAAATAGAAAACTGAACATGTTCTATGAAGAGAGAGAGTCAAAATATTCCGGACAGGACTGGGAAGATGGCTCAGTGGTTAAAGTACTTGCTTCATTAGCATGAAGGCTGGAGTCCAGGTCTTCAGAACCCAGGTAAATGCCAGGTGCGTGTGGTAACCTGTCTATAATTCCAGCCTTTGAAAGGGGAGCCTGGGGGTCCCCAGAGTAAGGTAGCTAGGAGCCTATAGAGAGCCCTGTAGATGAGCTTTGGTTTGGACTGAAAGACCTGGCCTCAATGAAGAAGTTCAAGAGTGATCAAACTTGATTCCCACCATCAATCTCCACAACCACTTACCACACACACACACACACACACACACACACACACACCACGCACACAATGAAAAAAATAAAAATATTCTAGATCTGTAAAAATAGAATTATACAAAAAGTTCAAATGACCTACACAAATCCAGAAATGAAACAAAAAGATAACAGAAATAGAAAAATTTAATGCTAGCCTATCAATAACTAGGTTAAATGTAAATGGTCTCATCACACCAACAGAAGGACAGATTAGCAGAGTGGACTTAAAACCCATGATGTCAATATTTGCTACATATGGAAACTTCATATATAGTAATATAGGCAGAGTCAGAGCAAAAAGAACAGAAAAACATGTAACCACAAGTGGCTTCAACACTATCAGATAAAGAGACTCCAGAATGGATCAGAGACAAGAAAACATTGTATAATTGTGAAAAGGTCATTCTACTGGGAGATATAGCAGCCCTAAGGACATATGCACAGGACAATGGAGATGCATGATATACAGAACAGACATTGATAGACCAGAGAAGCATTAACAAATGCAGAATTACAACTGGATACTGTCTTAGTTAGGATTTCTATTGCTGTGAAGACGCAGTGACCATGGCAACTCTTACAAAGGAAAAACATTTGATTGGGGGTGGCTCACATTTTCAGAGGTTCAGTCTATTATCATCATGGTGGGACATGGTGGTGTGCAGGCAGACATGGTGTGGGAGAGGTAGCTGAGAATTCTACATCTTTCAGAGGCAACAAGAAGGGAACTGAGACACTGGGTGTGGCTTGAGCATATATGAGACCTCAAAGCCCACCTCCACAGTGACATATTTCCTCCAACAAGGCCATAAGGACTCCAACAAAGCCACACCTCCTAATAGTGCCACTCCCTTTGGGAGCCACTTTCTTTCAAACCACAGAGACTTGATGTCCCTTCCCGCAACAGTTAATAAAACAACTAGACAAAGATAGAGAAGAATTTACAATGTCATCAGCTGCCAGGATCCAATCAACAGCTGTAACATATGATATTCAACAGCAGTGGGTTATCTTTCAAGTACCAGGGCAAATTATACCTTGATAAATTGTATCCTGAGCCATGACAAGTCCTTCAAAAGTTTAAATGAACAAACGCTCAAATGTGTTTTCTGGCTCAACCAAATCAAACAAAGACTTTAATCTTATGGTTTTTGTCTTTCTGGTGCTGGAGAACAAATCCAGAACCACAGGCATGCTAAGCAAACACTCTGCTACACAGGTACATTCCCATCCCCAAACCACAGACTTCTAAATAGCCCAATGGTCCAAGAGCTGTCAAAGGAAATAAAAAATACAGTGAACTACATGAAAAAAAAATAGCAACATTGCCAATTCATGGTACACAGCTAACAGTGTGGGGAGAAAACTTGGGGTCCCTAAGTGGCTATATTAGAAAAGAGGAAAAATCTCAAACTAGCACTCTACCCTTCTATACCATGCACCTAGGGAAAGGTCAGAAGCACGGCTCAGTGGGAGAGAGTGTGCCTGACATGCACCCAGCCCTGGGTCCAGTCTTCACACCAGAATAAAAAGCATAAAAAAAGAACACAATCAACACAAACAACAAAAAAGAACCAGTAAAGATAAGGCATGAATGAAAGAAATTGAAAATAACAGCAAAAACAGTTTAAAAGGAGCTCAATAAATCAGACTTAGGTCTTTGGAAAGATCAATAAATGTAATGATCCCTTGGCAACAATGACAAACAGAGACGATACAAATTGTCGATATCATGAATGAAACAAGATATCTAGGTAATGTCAGGATACATAAAAAGACAATAAATAAATATTACAAAAGCCATATACATATCACACAAAAACTTAACAATATACACAAAATGGACCATTTCTTTAAAAATACAACTATCACAATAAGCAAAATTGTTTTTTAATTGACATGTAGTAATTGTACATATTTGTAGGGTACAGTATGATATGATATTTAAAAAGCTCTGTAAGAGCTAAACAGAGGATTCTCAACAGAAGAAGCTCAAATGGCTGAAAGACATTTAAGGAATTGCTCAACATTCTTAGTCATCAGGGAAATGCAGATCAAGACAACTCTGAGGTACCATCTTACACCTGTCAGAATGGCTAAGATTAAAAACACTGATGACAGCTTATGTTGGAGAGGGTGGGGAGCAAGGGGAACACTCCTCCACTGTTGGTGGGAGTGTAAACTTGTATAGCCACTTTGGAAATCAGTAAGGCGGTTTCTCAGAAAATTAGTACTCAATCTACCTCAAGATCCAATGATACCACTCTTTGGCATATACCCAAGGAATGCTCAATCATATCACAAGGACACTTGCTCAATTATGTTTATAGCAGCATTATTCATAATAGCCAGAACCTGGAAACAACCTAGATGTCCCTCAACTGAAGAATGGATAAAGAAAATGTGGTACATTTACACAGTGGAGTACTATTCAGCGGTGAAAAACAATGCTATCATGAAATTTGCAGGCAAATGAATGGGACTAGAAAATATCCTGAGTGAGGTAACCCAGACTCAGAAGGACAAACATGGTATGTACTCACTTATAAGTGGATACTAGATATAAAGCAAAGGGTAAACAGACTGCAACCCACAGCTCCAGAGAAGCTAGCTAACAAGGAAGACCCTAAGAGGGATGCATGGATCACCCTGGGAAGGGGAAATAGATGAGATCCCCTGAGTAAACTGAGGGTGAGGGGGGGCAATAGAGGGTAGGGGTTGGGGAATGAGAACATAAGGGAAAGGATGGTCAAGCTGTAACAGGGACGGAGCGGAAGAGCAATGAAAGAGATATCTTGATAGAGGGAGACATCATGGGGACAGGGAGAAACCTGGTGCTAGGGAAGTTCTCAGGAATCCACAAGGATGACCCAGCTTAGACTACTAGCAATAGTGAAGAGGGTTCCTCAGCTGGCTTACCCCAGTAATCAGATTGGTGAATACCCTAGCTGTCATCATAGAGCCTTCATCCAGTAACTGATGGAAGCAGATGCAGAGATCCACAGCCAAGCACTACGCTGTGCTCCAGGAGTCCAGTCAAAGAGAGGGAAAAGGCCTTCAATGAGCAAGGGGGGTCAAGATCATGATGGGGAAACCTACAGAGACAACTGAACCAAGCTAGTGGGAACTCATGAACTTTAGACCAATAGCTGTGGAGCCTCCATGGGACTGGACTGGGCCCTCTGCATAAGGGAGACAATTTGTGTAGCTTAATCTGTTCAAGGGGCCCTGGCAGTGGGAATAGGATCTATCCCTGGCTCATGAACTCGCTTTTGGGAGCCCATTACCTTTGGTGGGACACCCTGCACAGCCTTGATGCAGGGAGAGGGGCTTGGACCTGCCTCAACTGAATATACCAGGCTCTACTGACTCCTCATGGGAGACCTTACCTTTTTGGAGGAGGTGTTGGGGGTGAGGTTAGGGGAGGAGGCCAGGGGGGAACACAAGGAGGGATGAGATGGGGAGTCTGTGGTTGGTATGTAAAATGAATAAAAGGTTTCTTAATTAAAAAAAAGCTCTATAATTATTAAGGAAATTTAATTAGCAATTTTTAATTTCTCCTAAATGAACCCCCCCTCTATCATGTGATGTGCAGGCAGTTCCACTGGAAAAGTTTCTAAATACCCAATCTTTTTCAGAAGCCAGAAGAGAGAAGAGCAATCTCTGTTCATTTTACATAGTATTACTCTAATGCCACCAGGCCAAGAGCATCCAAAGGAAGAAAGCTATAGGCCATTATCTTTCTGAATACAGATTCATAATCTTTAAAAAACATTTTTTTTGGTCATATGTCTGTGTGCGCCTATGAGTGCAGTGACCATGGAGGCAGGAAAGTATTGGATCCTCTGGAGCTAGAGTTGTAGGTGGTTGGGAGCCACCTGACATGGGTGCTGGGAACCAAACTCAGGTCCTCTGGAAGAGCAGTAGGTGCTTTTAACTCTGCACCCTCCCTCCAGCACTCCTGCTCCCCAGATACACCATCTTTAGTGAAATGTTAACCAATACAATTTGGGAAAATGTAACAATCAAATTTAGTAACATATAATCCGATTTTCTGTGTGAACCTCTAGAAGTCCTGAGCTGACTCCGCAGTCACATATATACAATGAGCAGACCCAAGGCAGCCTCGAGGAAGATCCAGAGATTGAACTAGTATTTGCTGGGGGCATGTCTTTCTGTATGCTGTGTATATATGTTGTTCCCATTGGTCAATAAATAAGCTGCTTTGGCCTATGGCAAGGCAGCTTAGAGGCAGGTGGGAAGTCCAAGGAGGGAGACAGGAAAGAGAAAGGCGGAGTGGGGGGGACACCAGACTGCCATCCTGGGAGCAGCATGTCATGGGGTGCAGGTAAAGCTATGGAACATGTGGCGATATATAGATTAACAGTAATGAGTGGAGTTAAACTATAAGGGTTAGCTAGCAGCTGGGTTGTGGTGGTGCATGCCTTTAATCCCAGCACTGAGGAGGCAGAGGCAGATGGATCTCTGTGAGTTCAAGGCCAACCTGGGCTACAGAGTGAGTTCCAGGAAAGGCTCCTAAGCTATGCAGAGAAACGCTGTCTCGAAAAATAAAACAAAACCAAACCAAAAAGAGCTAGCTAGCAAGAGGCTTGTCACAGGCCATCCAGTTTGTAATTAATATAAGCCTCTGGGTGATTATTTTATAAGTGGCTGCAGGCCAGACAGGACTGGAGAAACCTTCCGGCTACAAGTATTTAAATCTCTGCCTGAGATTTAGATCAGTCCTGAACTGTACAAAGGCAGAACAGACCTAAAACAGCCAAGGAAGAACTTTGAAAACTGAACTGAGATTGAAATTACCCCCAGAAAATGTGAAGTGGTGTCTGCACTCTAAACCTGATGAGATTGCTCGCATTCTGTAGACTTTTATCTAGACAAGTCTGTGCAGCACATGCCACATTGCTAGGAAACATTCTAACGTCTGCACTATAGAAAGACCCAAGGAATGTGACTAGCCCCAAACAGTCAACAAGAACAGTTCATTTAAATCAAAGCTTCAGATGTTCAAAGGTGTGCAGTCTTTAAAGTGTGAGTGTTCTTAAAGAAGGGAAGATAAAGATACTTGGATATAATAGACATCTTCCTCAGAGAAACTGCGCAAGACAGTAAAAATATGGAAATTCTAAATTTAAGAAAATCTGAACTTAATAGTTTGCTGTATTGGCTCAGTAGCAAATTAGATGTGATATAAAAGTCAGTAAGCATGAATACTTAAATTTGTAAAAATTACCCAGTAGTACATTAATAATAATAATAATATCTCCATTTCTTCTCTGAATAATAGAGGACAATGTTTTGTTTTGTTCACCAAAGAGTATATGAGCTATTTCATTGTTTTTCAAGATGTTCAGTTCACAAAGCTTTAATGAGCACATGCATACACATATGCATATCCCTATAATGACTATATCACAGGGCTCAGTGTAGAGGATAAAGGGATGTGAATGCTTGTGAGACTTCTATATTTTACTAAAAGTGATAGAATATTAATTCAGAATAGATTGAGACAGGTTAGGCAGTCATATTATAATCTCTGGAGTAACCAGTAAACATGTAATAACCCAGAGATATGGCTATAGCACTATTAGATAAAATGGTATTTAAAAAATATTCCAATAATTTCAAAGAAGAGAGAAAAGGAAGGGCAGAGGGGAAGAAAAACCCCGTGGGGATAGACATAAGACAAATGATATCACAACAGACTTAAATCCAATCAAGCAATAATCAATGTCAATTATCTAAACACATCAGGGAACACATCTTTAAATAGAAAGATATGTGAACATTAAAAGATGGGAAAAAGATGAATTGTGCAAACAATAAGGAAAGATGGAGTGCCGTGTTAATATTAGACGATGATGATTTCAGAATGGAATATTACTAGAAGGAAAGGGGTATTGATCCACACGGAAGATAAAAGTTCTAAAATATGCTGAGGCATTGTTGTAGTTTGGGAAAGTGGTCGGTCATACATGGCATAGTGATGCTTTGATTAAGAGGCGATCACATCACAGCTGTGGTTCCGTAAGATTGAATCACCTCGGGACACTGTAGCCATCTTGGTTTGTGGAAGAGTATTCTGTGATGTCCAGAGGATACTCTTCTCAGACAGTATCCTCATAGTTAAAGCAATAGGTCACTATAATAGATGATAATGTGTTTAAAATTTTATTCTACTTCTGTTTTGTTTTGCTGTTTTCAAAACAGTTTGCTTTGAGCACTGTAGGCAGAGCCAAAAAAAGAAATACAGTCTTTATTAGAAACAAATAGTTACGAGCTTGAGAGATGGCTCCGGGGGCGAGCATGCTGCTGATGTACATTATGCTGGAAAATACTCACGTGCTATCTGAGTTCATATATCGAGAAACTGGCTCTGGATAATGCCCTTATCCCCATCGCAGACCCCATGATTGTGTCTCTAAGCATCTGCCAAGGCCCATTGTCTGGAGATGGGCTGTCCACCCCAACTCTGCGATATGGAGAGAGAAACAACTCAAGGGTAAACACTGCTGTGCCCTTGAGAGCAGCGAGGGGGTTAAACTGGTTCCAGCAGAAGTTACTGTCGTTTGTCCCATAGTAAAAATATGCCTGCTGTGGGACAGAGAACCCGAAAGTTTAGCCCTTGGAAGCTCAGCCATGGAGAGAAAGCTCACCTGGGAACTTGAGCTGATGGTCCCAACTTCCCCAATCAGTTTCCTGGATGTCATTTGTGTGCAGTTTGGTGATGTCATCTCTATCTGCTGCTGTTTATCCTTTTACTTGGAAACCTGAGGGGATACTCTGCTCTGCCAAGGACTCTATCAGGAACTCCAGCTGATGACCTTAAAGGGGCTTTCTCATTCAGGTTTTGCTGGATAGTTTGAACACCTGATTTGATGATGTTTTTATGTCTGTCTGTCTGCCTGCCTGCCTGCTACTTGTTTGCTCTGGCTAACTGTATACTTAATCAACTCACCCATTCAACCAGCGTTGTGGTTTTTTTTTCATAGAATATCCTCTGCCCTGCACAGAACACTGCCCATGGATGAGGTGAGATCACCAGCACCCTCGTAAAAGCAGACATGGAGGTTTGATAATAATCCCAGATGAAATTGTGTGTGTGTGTGTTTGTGTGTGTGGGGGGGGGGGGGGTGGGGAGAGGCTCACTAGCCAGTGGCCTAGCTGAAATGGTAAGCTCCAGGTAGTAGGTGACTCGGTCAGAAAATAGGGTGAACACACACACACACACACACACACACACACACACACACACACACACTTCTCTCTCTCTAATTTTTGTTTATTTATTTTTGTTTTTCAAGACAGTGTTTCTCTTTGTTACACTCTTGGCTATCCTGGAACTTGTGCTGTAGACTAGGCGAGCCTCGAACTCACAGAGATCCACTTGCCTCTGCCTCTTGGGTGCCGGGTTTGAAAGTGTGTGCCGTTTAAAACAGAAAAAGTTAATATGTATTGTATCCTATAAAAGCTTACTGAAGTAACTCCTGGTTGTTTCCCAGTTGATGAAGTGTCCTTGCTAGTCTATGTTCATCTGTTATCATCCAAGGAAAGGCATTATGAGCCAATATGGCAGACAGTGTCTCAGGAGCTGCTTCCTCATTCCTGACCCTATGGAGTGGGTAAATCAGGCCTACAGTACAGATCTTGTATGCTAACAACAATACCCATTCTGTCTTTGCTTGCAGATTGCTTTCTGCCTAATGAGACCCTCTGGAATCCAAACTCATACTGTCCAAGAGTCTCCTGGCTGCCAGCTTCCGCGCTTTCCCATCCTCATTGCCTCCAGGAGACCTCGATAGGGGGGTTAGAAGCTGGCGTGTCTATTGTGGTTCCTCCATAATTCACAGGTATGAACTAAACCCCAAGGCAGTGGGATGAAGTCCTGGGTGATGCACGTGAAAGAGTCCTCTGGAAGGGACTTCTGGAGTGGTTCTCCTTCATGTTTGGAAGAGTTCTCAGCAGATCTCCCATTTCCTCCTGGGAGCCGATAGGAGCTCACCAGCTATTGGTCATCTGCCTCCTGTTTCTTCAAGTCACAGGGTAGAATCTCTTGAGAAAAGTCAGACATCAAAAGGTTAAACTGACAATAAATAAAGGCATGGAAGGAAATGATCCAGGACAAACAGTAAGTCAAGTGTTTATGTGCAAAAGGTGGATTTCATTAAAATTGGTATTGTGGGGGTGGCCCTGTAAAGAACCCAAGATATCAGCAGCAAGGTTATTATCCAACAGTGAAGCTAGAGAAAGAAATCAACTTAAAATGAGTGAGGGCTCTAGGCATGCACCCACACCCCCATACGCCCACACACCTGCATAACACACCCCTTAACCCCCCACTCACACCCTTCACCTCCTCATCCCCCACATACCCACACACCTGCATAACACACCCCTTAACCCCCCACTCACACCCTTCACCCCCTCACCCCCCACATACCCACACACCTGCATAACACACCCCTTAACCCCCCACTCACACCCTTCACCCCCTCATCCCCCACATACCCACACACCTGCATAACACACCCCTACCCCCTACTCACCCCCTCATCCCCCACATACCCACACACCTGCATAACATACCCCTTACTCCTGACTCACACCCCTTCACCCCTGCATCCCCCACATACCCATACACCCACCCACCCCTGCACACCCTTACACCCCCACCCCTTCACTCCCCGCCCCCGCAGCTGTAGCCTACAGCCTCACTTCACTCTTGACAAGCACTGGAACAACTCTAAATAAAACATGCACAAACAGAAAGCAGATGAAAATATTAATATTGCATGATCAAAGGAATTTACTCCATGGGTGTGAGGATGTTTCAATATTTGTATTTACTAATGTATTTCACATTAGTGGATCAGATAGGAAAACCAAGTGACCATCTCCATGAATCTCTTTGAGAAAATCCAACTATTCTTGGTTTTAAAAAACCTCACAAAATGAGATTCAGTATATATTAACCTATTGTGCAAGATCCAGCTTCGTGCCTAATGGAATGAGAGGAGGCAACTATCCAAATATGGGGAGCTGGGGAAGGACATTCTTCTTTCTCTTGTGTCATTTATCACAGTTGTCGGTGTTCTAAGCACAGACAGAGAAGAGAAAGATGTCAATGGTTTAAAAGTTGGAAAAAAGACACAATTATAATCATTAGCAGATATCATGGCTGCCTCAAGAATGTAACAGAGAATAAACTGAAATATTGTCTAGTCAGTCAATTTAGTAAGTTAACTGAACAAAAATCTTATATGGAAACCAATAACCCTCATATATGCAAATTATGCCAATAGGAAATAAACAAATGCAAAACACTTAAATACTGATGAATTTGCCTCGCAAGCACTGCATGGTCTGTAGGTAGAACAGTGTAAATGCCGCTCATGACCACAAGGGGTGGGCGTGACACAGATGAACTGTGACTCAGTTAATGCATCTCTCTACAAAGACCTTAGTCCTCTCAAAGATAAACAGAAATCAAAATATGCTTTCGGTAAGACACAAACTGGATGGCTTTGGAACTAGGCAACCTAATTAGTGCATGTATCTAGAAAACAAACAATGCTGGGGATCTAGGAAAATTCTAAAAATTAAAAATAACTGTCCCGTGGCTGCCTCTATCAGCTAGGAAAATGTAATATTCAGAACAATGTGACACTGGACCTAGACAGATAAATAGACTCATGGAAAAAACCAATCTGAAGATAGATCTCCGAGCATGGAGGAACTCACTGTGTGATAAACACAGCTTTCACATCGGTGGGTGGGCTGATGACATGGTGGCGCTTAGCCCTGTTCCCGCCTCCCATGCTCTCCTCTGTTGCAAAGGTCCTGGCTGGGAGCCAATGCACTGCATTCCCAGAGTCTATGGTCAGCCGCCTTCAGTTAGGTTCTGCAGCTGAGATGAGCTTGGTGCTGAGTGCAGGGGTAAGAAGCCTCTGGATTTCTTTCATTTTTATTGAGAATGGAATGCACATATATAATGTGTTTTGATATAATCCACCCCCCATTCCTTCCCCTTCAATTATGCTCCTATTCCCCCACCATTTTATCTCCCAAACTTACGAATTTGCTTGCTCTATTGGTATCCCCTACTCTTTCCTCCCCCCTCCGCCCCCCCCACTGGATCCACTTAGTTACATACATACACTGGATGTGTGTATGTAAACTGGAGTACCCATATAAGTCAGGGAACTAGTAACACGAATTTAAAAAGGGTTTTATTAATAGAAAAAACCCGGAGCTAGATATTGGAGTGAAAGTTGAAAGATCAGAGAAACAGAACAAGCCACAGCCAACCTCACCTCACCATCTCCTCAGCTGATCTTGCTTCCTCAGACTGAAAGCCTCTGCGTCTTCACCCCTGAGGGTCTCAGTTGAACTGCTGCTTAGTTCCTGTCTCCCCAGCCTTATATACTGTTCTCTACCCAGCCATGTCACTTCCTGGGATTAAAGGCATGTGTGCTTTCCAAGCAAAGGCATGAGATCTCAAGTGCTGAGATTAAAGGCATGTGCCCCCACTGCCTGACTCTGTTCCCAGTGTGGCCTTGAATTCACAGAGATCCAGACAGATCTCTGCTCCCTAGTGATAGGATTAAGGATGTGTGCCACCACCGTCTGGCCTCTATGTCTAATCTAGTGGCTGGCTCTGTCCTCTGATCCCCAGATAAGTTTATTAGGGTACACAATATATTACCACATTTAGGGTACACACTGTATCACCATAGGAACTAGTAAGGGACCGTGATTGGGGTGGAGATTTCAAGATAGCATGACAGAGAAAAGGGAATGATGGAACAGGAAAGGTTAAATGGAGCCTAGATGGGATGCTAGGTATAGAAAACAGTATGGGGAGGATAACCACCACTAAAGATCTTTGAAAATGCCATATGGAAACCTAATATAGAAGCTTCCTAAAATATACACATACACATGTATGTACAGACACACACACATACACAGAGAGTTTATTGGCATTACCCAATAATGGGGATAAATGCCTTTCTCAGGCACCGGAGCTATCACAGAAGCAGCCAGTGCCAGGTATGTGTTACCTCTACCCAACTGTGGCTTCTTCTGGTGGTAGCCACGCCACCAGTGGTAGGCAGCAGGGATGCTATGGGAACTCATGAGAATCATTGTGCTTTTAGCAGCATCATTGAAGGGCAGGTCTCAGGGTTCCTGTCGGATGTCTATAGTGAGGTTCCCATAACCCCCCTCTCTGTCTCTGTCTCTGCTCTGTCTCTCTCTGTCTCTGTCTCTCTCTGTCTCTCTGTCTCTCTCTCCCTCTCTCTCTCTGTGTGTGTGTGTAGAGCTCAGAAGTGAGCACAGCCTAGTGGTCCCCAGCCCTAAGGCTCCCACAGCTTCCTAGCAACCAAACCCCTTACCTCTTTTGCTTCTTTTACCCGTTTACTGTCTTCGTATCAAATTACTTTCTGTCTGAAATATCTAGAATTCTTTCAGATTTCCTGAGAGCACACTAACTAATTTAAGAAGAAAATAACTATTGAATAATTGATATTGGTGTTATTACGGGTCATCAGCTTCTGGAGAAAGAGAACTTGAGTCCTCACATCAGACCTTATATTAAAACATGTCTCAGATAATCAAAGCGATTGAAAAAGAAATGTCATAGGAATATATAAGGAAACATAGTGTATTGTAAAGCATAATCTCAGAATTGAGATATTACTAAGCTTTAACATGCTGCAGACAACAGAAGCATTTGAAAATTTAATTTCATAATAGCATTGAAATGAAAAAGAAAATCCCACCATGAAGGAAGTCAACAAACAGGAAAAGTACTTGGAATGCTCAGCCCTAGACAAACACCAAGACCCCTGCAGGAAAAACAACAAAGATCATGGATGGAAAGGGAAGATAAGTGGGCCTTTGAAACAGTGCTAACAATTCGCTAACAAAGCCTGGGATTTTCTTGGTTGGGAAGTTTCTGATTACAGTTTCAAGCTCCTTACCAATTATTGGACTATTTAAAATTTCCATTTTTTGGTGATTCAGTACCTATGTAGGCACTTATCCATTTATCTTGTTATCTGACATGACAATATTCTTTTATAAATTTGATTTATATGATTTCAGTCATAATGTCTCATCTCTCACTTTATTTTTTCAATATTTTTATTTATTTTGTTTTTATTTGTGTGTGTGTGTGTGTGTGTGTGTATGTGTGTGTGTGTGTGTGGAGAGAGAGAGAGAGAGAGAGAGAGAGAGAGAGAGAGAGAGAGAGAGAGAGAGAGAGACTGTAACTGTATGTCACATGTATGGATGCCCCTGGAGGCCAGGATGTATCAGATCTCCTTGGATCTGGAGTTACAGGTGATTGTGAATCACCTGATGTGGATGCTAGAAGAACAGCAAGTGTTTTTAACCGCTGAGCCATCTCTCTGCCTCCTCATTTCAGACTGTACAATGTGGCCTTTTCTCTTTTTTTCTTAATTAATCTAGTTAAAGTTCTGTGACCATTGTTTTTCTTGGAAAGGGTTGGACAGGTCTCTGACCCTGATTGTGGTGATGGGATCAAGTTATATGTGGTATTCGAATGCATCAAGCTGTACTCAGTATTATGTATAGCTCTTTGCATATCAATTATACCCCCAACAAAGCTACTAATATACAGTCACTCATAATAAGGAAACTGTACATTTAAATCACAATAGATTCATTTCCACACATCATTTAAGTGAGGATACAAAAGCAGTTGGTAACTTAATGTGGTGGTTTAAAATATATTCATAAATTCTTTGAAGTCTTGCCCCACAGATGTAGGGCTTAGCTTTGTCCCCTTTGAATATGGGCTGGACTTAGTGATTTGCTTTTCAAAACACCACAGACATGATGGTTGTGACTTCTGAGGCCAGTTTTTGAAAGACACTGCTGATGCCTGCTTGCCTTCTCTCTAGGGAAGAGCAGTTATGATATGAACACACCTCAGAGTCCACGTGAAGTCCACATGGTAAGAAATTGATGCTTTCTGCCATGAGTCACCTGGGTGAGACATTTTGAAGATTGATCCCTCCACTCTTCTTAAGTCTTGAAATGACTGCCTCATTGGCCAGCTTTGTGAGTGACAGTGAACAGCATCACCCAGCCAACCTCTTTTTAAACTCCAACTCACAGAAACTGAGTTAGGACATGTTCTAAGCTATTAAACATGTGGTCATTTGTTACACAGCAACAGATAACTAATGAACTTTCTGTTTAGCGAGTGTATGGAATAGGCAGGCACCCTCATAAACTGTTGGTAGGAATATAAATCAGATCATTGCTATGGAGACATATTAGGCAACCTCGGTTACAGTAAGAGTGTAATTGTACATTTAGAAATGTTCCTGAAGATACACTTGCACAGGTGTGGAATGTTAATTAAGCAACACTATTATTATTGTAGCCATTTTTGCAATGGGAAAAAAAACCTGAAAGTGATCTAAATGTAACTGTTCCTGGGACTAATTACATAAATAGGCTATCTCCCCACAATGGCATTCTATGCCAAGGATAAAGAAAACATAATAAATCTATAAGCAAGAAAAGTATGTTGTGTGCTACCATCATGTAACAGAAAAGAGAAAGATGTGGGTACATTATCTTTGCATGGTCATCTGGTAACTGTGGAAGAGATGGGAATCAGGACTGAGAGAGAACTTCTCACTGTTTACTCTTTGGGAGGTATTTTTTGAAAAGTAATTCTTTACCATGTGCATGTACTATCTATCTTAAAAGTTAAATAATTTGAAAGCTAAAATAGATGAAAAGTCATTCATATTAAGAGGCAGATTCTAACAACATGTTGATACAGAACTAAAAGCCTTCACAAATAGACTGTGACTTAAGAAAGTTACAACCTAGATCTCTCTCTCTCTCTCTCTCTCTCTCTCTCTCTCTCTCTCTCTCTCTATTATCTAGAGAACGAAGAGGCAGGAGAAGCATTGCCTGGAGTTTAGATGATGAGAAATGGGATTTGTCAGTAGTTATCTAGACCCAAAGAGAAAGGCAGTATTTAGATGTCATAAGGACTTCAGTTTTAGAGAGAGATACTTATGATCCAGGAACATTTGATTCTGTGCTTAATAAAGTAAACATCAATTACTCTATTTTAGTTCCCTAGGTTTTTAGAAGAGAGCTCCTTCATATGACACAGAAGTATCACAGTCATTACAAAATACAGACCTAATTAGAAAATTTAAAGGGATATTTTAGTTTCTACATCTGTCTTTTAGGAGTTAGATTGTATGACTCAGACCAAAGCTGAGCAGCAAATTCTGATGTATTGTTATGGAGTTTCTTGGCTCAAAAACTCAGATACAGAGTCTATTTTTGTTCTGTTTTGTTTAAGGGCTAGTGGAGTAGTCAGCTGATCTCTGCTGAGCTCAGTAGGAACCTGAAGGCAGGGTCTGAAGCAGAAGCAATGGAAAAATGCTGCTAACTGACTTGCTCTTCATGGCTTGCTCAACCTACCCAGGGATGGCACCACCCTCAGTGGTCAGTACCCTTCCACATCAATTATCAATTAAGCAAATGCCCTATAGACTTGCCTGGGGGGCAATCTAACCGTGACATTGTCTCAATTAAGATTCTCTCTTCCCAGATATATCTAGGTTTGTGTCAAGTTGAAAATTTAAAAAAAATAAAAAATCAACCAACTGCACAACCTGAATACCCTGGAAGCTCAAATCTCAGGGCAGTGTAGAGACTGGACCATGCAGAATTACCATCCTCCTGGACTCCCTGTCAGCCCACTTGGAAAATTTTCTTTTACAAGTAGAGAGGAATATGAGCTAAAATCATTGTAAATTTCCAGAATTTCTGATACCATTACAGAATATCTTGTGCTATAAAGTACCTATGCAGCAAAGTCAAACTGAGCTTTGGACATTGGAAAGTCAGCAGGGCTCACTCACTACGTAGATGATTTAAATGAGTCAACTGTCACACTAGCCTCCTCTCATCATTGTAAGTAAGCTTCTTTCATAACCACAAATTACTGTGTTGTATAAATGTTAGACTTACTCAGAAATAAATGAAGATATAACGTGTTCACTTGGTGATTGTCAAAGGTGTATTGGGTCTAAGACTGGCACCTCATTTAGAAGAATGAGGGGAGAATGTTAGATAGTTTAAAGGTTGTATTTATGTTTTATCCATGTGTCATCCATGTGCTTGATGCTGTTTTGAGACAGGGTCTCACACTGTAGTTCACAGTATAGCCCGGACTGGCCTTGCCTTGGGCTAGTAGCTATCTTCTTGCCTTAGGCTTTTGAATGTTGGGAATTATATGTGTATGTCATTATACCCAGCTCCAATTTTTCATTCATTTATTTAACTTATATATATTGACCATATCTTGTTTGCTGAGAGTTAGGGTATGTTTTAGGTCAATCTGTTATGAGAAACAGCAAGAGAGGGAGAGACTCAAGGCAAACCACCAAAAAAAGATTTAAAGGGAACTTGACAGCTCTTTTCAAGTTGTGTAAAGAGTAGAAGCTTATCTGTGTTTTTCCAGAGGGCACAATTAGTAAAAGTGAGTGGACGATAAGGGGAGGCAGACATGGGCATAAATTACAGAGGAATCTTTTAACTTTGTGAGCTAACCAACAATGGAATCTACAGCCTTGAAAAACAGCCATCTTCCGGCAGGTCAAGGGAACTGCCCACATGAAAGAGATAAGGAGGATGGGACCCAGAAAGATGAAATGCCCTGTACAAGGCCACATGTCCAGTTCTTGGAGAGACTGCCTTAGAACCTAGACTTTGAGATGGGCTAAGCTGGTCAGTGCTTGGCACATGATGATCTTAGCATTTGCTTTTGCAATCTCAAAGCTCCATGATATGTTGCAATGTTGATAAAGTACACATTACAAGGTTAGCATGGGAGAGCACAGCCCTGAGCCAGCAAGTAAACACCCACATTTCAATCTGGCTTTGAAGTTCAATACTTGTGGAATGTGCAGGAGCTTTGTGATGTATCACTGTTTTTAATTTTTTTGTATTTATTTTTATGTGTATAGGTTTTTGCCTGTGTGTGTACACTGTGTGTGTGTGTGTGTGTGTGTGTGTGTGTGTGTGTGTGTGTGTGTGTGTGTGTGTGTGTGTGTAGTGCTTGAGGAGTTCAGAAAAGATGTCCTATCCCCTGGAACTGTAGTTGCATATGGTTGTGAGTTACTGCATGGATGCTAGCAACTGAATGCAGGTCCTCTGTAAGAGTAGCAAGTGCTCTCACCTGCCAAGTCATCTCTCCAGCCCCATTTACTTGTATGTATGTATGTATGTATGTATGTATGTATGCATGCATGCATTTTAATGAGAAGTAGTTAATGCTTATGAAACAAGAGTAAAGTAAGAGTGGCATGTAAGTTCAGAGGGGATGGGGCCTGTGATGTGAGCCTGCTTTATTAGTGAGTCCATAGTTTCCATTTCCTGGCAAATGTTCAAGACGAAAGAATGTCTTACCCTCATGCATCTCTATTCTTGTCTCCTGGGCTCTTCTGCACCAAGTAATTTGAAACATCCTGGATAAGAGGAGGAAGGAACTGCTAACCAGTTCCTATCACTCTGGAGATAAAGAGTGGCGGTCCATGAGGAATGATGTGGAGCTTCTTTGTAGGTCTCCATGGCCTCTGGGGAACTCTGGCTCCAACTGACCTGTAGATGTTCCAAGCTGGTGTCAGGGCCCATGGGCAGGCATCCATCTCAAATGTTCCTGTCTTCTGTTTAGGGGATGGGCCCATTCCTGTCAGCTGTGGGTCTGAGGGATGGGTCCAGATTCAAGAAGACTTTCAGTTCGCCCCCAGGATACCAGAGGCAGTACAGGCTTGTGTTCTGAAACCACAGAACTTTTCTGGGGCTTCTTCTGAGGTGCCCTAAAGTAGCAGTTCCCCAAGTGACCAGCGACAGCCACCCCCCCACCCCCTACCCCCACCTCCCGAGAACTTGTTTAAAATGCAGATTCCATTCTCACCCAGAGACACATGTTGCAAGCTCTGGGGAGCCCTGGGGTGGTCTCAGCAGTGTGTGTTCTACCTCTGCTTCCTATGATACCGGTGCTTGCTAGACACTGAGAGCTGTAAACAGACCTTCAGGAGCAGGAAGTGACCTTGGATTTCATCACTGATGCCTAGACTTGACCATCAGACTCCCTTCCCACTAAAGGTGAACGCTCACATTAGGAGTCTACACAGTCTGCCTCAAACACACAGCAAGGAGCAGAAAACGCTATTGGGGGCATGGGAGATGGTTCCATTGGTAAAAGGCTTGCCATGAAAACGTTAGGACCTGAGTTCACAACCTCGACCCAAAAAGCAGGGCAGAGTGGAAGAGTCTGTATTTCCAGCACTGACAGGATAGACAGGAGGATCCCTGAGGCTTACTGGTCAACCATGTAGCTTAACTGGTGAGTTCTAGATTCAATGAGAGTTCCTATTCTCCCCAGATTAGGTGGAGAGTATTTGAAGAAAACCTCCAACATCAACCTTTGTACACCCGTGCACACTCACCCACACAAACCTGTGGTGGGGGTGGGTGGGTGGGAAGAGAGGCCGTTAGGTGGTTTCTGTGTGGCCCTGCTAAGGTTTAAGTGGCACCCAAATGTTTCACAAATTGAAGTGGAAGTGTCGGCACAGCCATGCTGTACCACAAACAGCGATTCCGGCTGCAGCAGCCGTGTGGAGACCCCCGGACCAGCTGCTTGTTGCAAAGTTCTACCTGGGAAGCTGTCACCACGGCGCTTTGGCCCGCTCCAATTTCACTTGAGAATTTGCATAATTCATATCTTTGATTACCAGAACATTACCAGATTACATATTTAATAACCGAAATAGCAGTTCTCTACCTGTATGTGAGTGCTCTCTCTGTGTGTATGTGTGTATGTATGTATGAGAGAGAGAGAGAGAGAGAGAGAGAGAGAGAGAGCGTTTCACTCATCAGATGTTAGGCTCGGTCTTTTCCCTCCTCCCATCCTTACTTTGTTCTTCCTTTTGCTTCTTTATGGCAGGCTGTTTGTGCGGCAGTTGCTTTATATTGATATAAACACACTCCCCTCTCCAACTGAATAAATGTCAGGAGAGCAGCAGGAAGCCCAATCTCTCTTTGTTGTGTACTATCCCTTCGTAGCACATCCTATCCTTGCTATAAACAACTGCCAATGAATGACAAGCCATATCTGCAGAACGCATAAAAGGAACCTAAGAGATCGTCCACATTCCAACAGCAGCCCGGGGATGAGGGAGGGGACAGCCATAAACCCAGAGTGAACCTTTCCCCAAAGCAGGGTATCGTACCCTCTTGCTGTCTATGTGATCACGTTTACAGAGGCCTGGGTGGATAAACAGAGTGCAGAGGGAAGAGAGGATGCTGGAGAAGGTGCAAGAGAAGGGCAGGTCCTGAGCTCACTTTAGCAGTAGAGAGGTTTGTGGGTTGGGTGATGTCCCCGCCATTTCTGGTTAGAAAGCGTCATCTTCCAACTCCGCAGTGTTCCCTTTCTAAGTGCTACTCTGGTAAGCAGACAGCTGATCGCTTAGTAAAAATCTTTCTCTTCCCCTTGAATGCAGCTTATTTCAGAATTTAACCCTAAGATCTCTGTGTTAATCCTCAAGCACCGAAGGAAAGAAGTCGGGGAGGGAAGGACAAGAAAAACAGCATCATTTTTGACCCTAAGTTCTAACCAAGAAGCCCAGGCACCAGAGAGGAGGCTCAGAAGTTAAAAACACCTGCTGCTTTCGCAGAGGTCCTGAGTTCAGTTCTCAGTCCTTTCTGTCCTCTGCAGGTACCTGCCATCACGTGTACATACCCCAAAACAGACACACCTAAGTACACACATTTAAAAATGAAACTAAACCTTAAAAAAAGAAGACCAGAATCCTCTCTTTCACTGGAAAATTAACTAAACACTCGAGATGTGGTCCTCTATGGCTTGAGCGGGGGGGGGGGGTGCGGCGGGGGGGGGGGGGGGGACACGACCACACAGAGTGACTCTGCTCTTAGCTATCATGCCCAGATCCAAATGAGGACATGATCTTCCCTCCACTGCTTAATTGATGCCTGGTGACAGCCTATATAGAGCAGATCCCAGCTTTATGGATGAAACTGGGCCTCTTCCTATAGACCTCTCTGGTAGTTAGAGAAAGGGCAATCTTTTATGAATAGGCCAATGTGTGTTGGCCTTTACCTGGTTGGCAGAATTCATTCGAGCAGTGCGTTTGTGAGTGTTTTTATATAAAACCTCTGTGTGCTTAATAAAGGTCAATGGAACAGTAGGCAGCCTGTTTCATCCCATTATGTCCCTGTCTCACTACAAAACAGCTTAGCCTCCAAACCTTCCTGACAATGGCTGGCTTTGAGGGAGGCCCTGCCACAGAGCTCAGCATGGCAGGGCTGTCGTGCTGTTTTATTTACAGTTGTTTTCCTGGGTCACATCTGGATCCTGGGATGCACCAGGGTGGGTACAACTGTCCTTGAACTATGAGCAGGATCTCAATCAAATTTTTGGATAGTCTTGTGTTTCTGTAGCAGTCCCTGACCTGGAAATCCTGAGGATGTGGGCATTGGCAGGGCCGTGTTTGAGGGAAAAGACCCATAACGGCATTTAGGTTCTGGAATGGAGGGTAGTTCTAAAGAAATGAACCACCAGAACAAATCAGTGTGCCAGCTACCTTTCTCCTTGTTGTGGTTAAATACCGGACAAGCATGAATTTATTGAGAAAGATTTGCTGTGGCTCACAGTTTGAGCATGGAGTTCATGATGAGGGGAAAGGCATGGGCACAGGAAGGCCTCACAGCCATGCCAATGGGAGCATGGTTGTATCTTGGCAGATCTGAGCAGACCAGAAGAAGGAGGATGCCAGGACTCAGTTTATGTTTTTATTCATTCTAAGATCCTTCCAACCCATGGGATGATACTCAAATTCAGAGTAGCTTTTACCCCCTCAGTTAATCCCAGGAACACTCACCCCAAAGTATGCCTCACTAATGCCCTAGGCATTTCATAATCCATTGAAGGTGACAGTAGATCACCACGCCCACAAAACATTTTAAAATGTAAAATTATATTAGGATGGATTTTAGGAGGGGACCTGAGGTGACATCATAGAGCCCTTGTTATGTGCTAACCGTCTCTGATAGTCCTTAATACAGTGGAGTCTCCCATTCCTTCCTCCCAGTAATCACCCAGTGTTGATATTTTTGTTTGTTTGTTTTTGTTTTTGTTTTTCGAGACAGGGTTTCTCTGTGTAGCTTTGCACCTTTCTTGGAACTCACTCTGTAGCCCAGGCTGGCCTCGAACTCATGGAGATCTGCCTGGCTCTGCCTCCCGAGTGCTGGGATTAAAGGCGTGCGCCACCACCGCCCAGCTCTAGTGTTGATATTCTTATTGTCCCTAGTTAACCAAGTGAGTGAAGGGATGTGCCTGGGGTCATGGTGTACTTTAGTGGAGAACAAGAGAGTCTAAGCCAGGTTCCGTAAATCTAGCATCTATAACTTAACGCTTATTACAACTGAATCACGTTGTCCTGTTGTAGAGGGTAACCAATAGCATTGGCGAGAACTTGTAATGTTTGAGGGTAGGCCAAGGAACCTTTTTGGCCAAGGACTCAACAAGATGTAACCTATTCTTGGTACTTGGGTTTTACTTGGTAGCACATGGTACTTAATTGGGACATTGTCACCCCTGTTATATTGCAAAGCCACTTAAATGATTTTATATAATTCAAGAAGCTTCTAGAATAGTAGTCTCCATGTGACTTTTCAGAAGGCTGTAGTGTTAGTGTCCCGTTCTATACCTTGACTCTTCCACCCCATTTAACCCTTTTTTAACACTGTCTTCTATTTTCCCTTCCTTGGAAGATCCCCCACCTCCCTCCTGGTCCCTTGCAAGTTACCTAACCACTGTGGATATTCTAAGTGAAACACACACATCTAACACTTAAAGGCTGACACCCACATATAAGATAAATCATGCAGTATTTGTCTTTCTGGGTCTGGGTTACATCACTCGGGATGACTGTTTCAATTATCATAATTTCATTTTCCTTAACTGCTAAATAATATCCCATTGTGTAAATACACCACATTTTTATTATATATTTGTCAGCCAGTGGACATCTAGACCGTCTCCAATTTCTGGCTATTTTGAATAGAGAGCAGCATTGAACATGAGTGAGCAAGTATCATGCCCAAGAGTCTATAGCTGAGTCTTGTGGTAGATCTATTTTCAGCTTTTTAAGGAACCTCCACACTGATTTCCATACTGGCTGTACCAGTTTGCATGCCCACCTGCAATGCATAAATGTTTCCCTTTCCCTAAACTGTTGCCAGCATGAGCTGTCACTCGTTTTATTAATCTTGGCCATTGTGACTGGGGCAAGATAGAATCTCCAGGTCGTTTTAATTGCATTTTCCTGATGACTAAAGATGTTGAAGATTTAAAAAGTATTTCCCGGTCATTTGTGTTTCATCTTCTGAGAACTCTCTATTTCGTTCTATACCCCATTTCTTTCTTTTTTTCCCTCTGTACCCCATGTCTAATTGCTTTATTTTGTCTTGATGCTTAGCTTAGAGCTCTTTGCATATTCCAGATAATAACCCATTGTCAGATGTATAACTGGTAAATACTTTTCCTGTTTTGTAGGCTGTCTCTTCACTCAAATGATGGTGTCCTTTGCTACACAGAAACGTTTTGCTTCATGAAGTCCTATTTATTGTCAGTCTTAATGGCTAGGCTACTCGGGCCCTGTTCAGAAAGTCCTTTCCTGTGCCAATGAGTTCAAGCCGACTCCCCACTTTCTTTCCTATCAGATTCAGGGTATCTGGTCTTACATTGAGGTCTTTCATACATTTGGAGTTGGGTTTTGTGCAAGGGAATAGATGCAGCTCTATTTGTGTTCTTCTACATGCAGCTATCCAGCTTGACCAGCACCATTTCTTGAAGATGCTGTCCTTTTTCCAGTACGCAGTTTGGGTTTCTTCATAAGCAATCAGGTGTCCATATTATGTGTGATTGTGTTCAGGTTTTCAATTCTATTTAATTGATCAATGTGACTATTTTTTATGCCAATACTATGCTGTTTTTATTACTATAGCTCTGCAATACAACCTGAAATCTGGGATGGTGATACCTCCAATAGTTCTTTTATTATTCAGGATTGTTTTGGCTATCCTGGTGTGTGTCTCTCTCTGTGTGTGTGTGTGTGTGTGTGTGTGTGTGTGTGTGTGTGTAGGTTAAGATTATTTTTTTCCAATTTCTGTGAAGAATTGTGTTGGAATTTTGATGAGGATTGAGTTGAATCTGTAGGTTGCTTTTAATAGGATGGCCATTTCCACAATATTAATCCTGCCAATTCATGAGCATGGAAGATTTTCCAACATCTTATGCCTTCTTTAATTTCTTTATTCATTGTCTTAAAGGTTTTACTATGCATGTCTTTCACTTGCTGGGTTAGAGTTATTCCAAGACATTTTTTTGAGGCTATTTTGAAAGATAACTGTTTGTCTGGTTTCTTTCTCAGTCTGTCAGTTGTATATAGGAAGGCTACTGACTTTTGTGTGTTAATTTTGTATCTTGCTACTTTGCTGAAAATGTTCATTAGCTGTAGAATTTCTAGTGGGTTTTTAAATGTCTTTTATGTATAAAACCATGTCATCTGTAAATAAAGATGCTTTTGACTTCCTTTCCTATTTGAATTTCCTTGATCTCCTTCAGTTGTCTTATTGCTTTAGCTAATACTTCAGGCACTATATTGAATAGATATGGAAAGAGTAGGTAGCCTTTCCTTGTTCCTGATTTTAATGGAAGTGCTTTGAGCTTTCCTGAAGACAGTACTGACTTATGTCATCGAACGTGGAGAAATTGAGCTGGTACCCACCTAGAAGCTTCATTCCTACTTACTGGTGTTCATAATGTTGGAAGGCACTGTACACACTACCAGAGGAGAAAATTAATCATCAATCTCACCTAGCTATGAGCTCTGTGATCTATGGGAATGACCTGCCTGCACGATATATTTGTGCAATAGTGGCACACGCATTATAGGAGTAACCAATCACATCTTTAAAAAAAAATTCTGTTTAAGGCACACTCCATGAGATGAAATCTGTGCACAACACTGCTAGTGAGGGAAGAACCCGTGACTAGTTACATCGCAGGCCCTACTAATATTCTATCAAGTGTACATAGTAATAAAATGACTCCTAACTACGTATATCGCTATACCCATAGATTACTGAATTTCTCAGCCCTCAGAAGAGGAGCTGCTTCTTAGAGTAGATGACAATTAATTAACAAAGAGGCCTTCAACTGAATGATGTGCAGAGTGAGAGACTTTGGAGCGCTCATTCCTAAATGGAATGCCTTTACCAATCTCCTCCCTCAAAACTCAGAGATCTATACCAAAGAGGAGAGGGAGGCTTATAAGAGGCAGATGTGGTGGATGTCTGCAAGGAAGTAGAGCTGATGCACCTATGGATACACAGAGACTGTGACAGTGTGCACAAGCCCTACACAAATTCAAACAAAATCCCAGAGCAGAGGAGGGAAGTAGGTACAAAGCCCCATTCCTAACCAAGAAGATATTTTCAATTGGCATCTGCCGGGTGAGGAAAAGTCAGTCTTCTTCAGTAGAGTGATGCTGGGTTTATCAACCACACTCCAGGACGGGCCTCATGGTAAGGAGCAGTTGACTAACAAAACTGACTTCTTGTTTTTGTTCTCTCTCTCTCTCTCTCTCTCTCTCTCTCTCTCTCTCTCTTTGTGTGAGTGTGTGTTTCTATGTGCTTTTTTGCTATGATTTGGTGTGTGTTATTGTCTTGTTTTTATTTTGTTTTAACTTTTTTTTGTTTGAACAAGAAATATGAAGTTGTGTGGGGAGGATCTGGGAGGACTTTGGGGAGGGGAAAGAATATGTTCAAAATATATTGTAAAAAATAAAAAAACAACAACAAAATATATTGTAAAAAATAAAAATATAATCAAAATAAATAGATAAATAAATAAAATAACAAGAAGAAAAAAAGAATCTTAAGGCTAGAGAGTTGCCTCAGTGCTTAAGTGCTCTTTCAGAGGACCTGGGTTGGGTTCCTAGCATCCATGTAACAGTTAACAACCATTTGTAACTCCAGTTCTGGGGGATCTGATACTCTTGGCATAAAATAACTTTTTTTTTTAAGGATGCACCTTAGAGTTTAACATGCATAGTGAATCTAAACTACCTCACTATCTTGTCAGCAGTAGATGCGACTGCTGGGCTGCTCCAGTCATCTAGATGCTTTTAGAGAGGAGAGGAATGATCCTTCCTCTGTCCCCAAGCCGCTCAAAGTGTCTCTGGTTGTGCTATCTGCCCTGACTGCTCAGCCCTTCCCATGGACCCAGGAAGAGGACTAGGGGAGGGGTGCCCAGAATTTCCAATGTGATGCTTACTTCCAGGATACTGAGAAGGTCTTTATGTCCATGTCCCACCCTCCGCCCCTTCATCATCATGCCCTTCAGGACCAGGCATGCAGCAAAAAGAACATCAGAGCCATCCTGTTGATTTCACACCCCAAGCCCTCTTCTTCCCAGCTCTGTCCTCATTTTTAAAGTCACATCTTACAGCCGAGTGAGACATTTTTGGGCCGCTCTCATTGCACTAGTGTGATAGAAACAGTCCTGGACAATTAGTGCCAAAGTCTGGACACGCTTTGTGTGGTATTCAGCAATTCATTAGGTTTAATGAGCAGCTCTTCTTCACTCTGGTGCCGAATCTTTCCTCATTACGTACAGTATACAATTAGTCAAGGGAGGTGATCTGTTGAAATGCTTGTTCAGTTCACGCTTCACCCCGTCATGTGTGCCAGAGGCACCATGTTTCCAGAGAGAGAGAGTTCAGAATCTCCAGCTCAGGTTGCGGAAGGTGCAGCTGGGCCTCTGTTCATTGAAGCCAGGACAGTCCCAGTTCCAGGCAGGTTCACAGTCCTGTGGACAGTTTGAAGTGCTGGAATATACTGGAACAGCAAGAAAGAACTCTCCATGCTGGTAAGGCCTCAAGAGCTCGGGACTGAGGCAGGCTGAGGGGATGTGTGTGACAGGCACTTTCAATCCCTTCTCCAAAGTGCCAATTTTAACTTCCTCTGCAATATGCAGGGAAATTGTTCTTTCTCAGGGCACAATTGCTTTGTTCAGATGAGGAACCATTCACCTGGAGTATTGTCGGCCTGGGAACCAGGCAATCGCCCCGGTGAGATGAAGATTTATCTTGTACCTGGGATGTCTTAACAATCTTTCCATCACTTCATTACAAGGTTATGCTTCCATGCCCCTTGCCTCTTGACAGGCAGCATGGCGTTCTCTTGCCTTTGCCTGTTTGATTTTCTTTTGTCCCCCTGCCATGTATCTTGCAGAGGGAGGAGTTTGAATCGCTGGTGACAAAGATATAGACTCAGAAATCATTTAGAAGCAGCTGGAGCAGGGCTGCACACATCCATGAAAAGACCTAGAAGGCTGGTGGATTTGCTTCCTGCACAAACAGATTGTCTTTTCCTTCTGAGTAAGGAGATGGGAAGAAGTCACAGCACATGGCCACCGCAGTGTTCCAAACGCCCCTTGATTTAGTCAGTCACCCCCAGTGTGTGCTGTCCCCCCACAGGCTGGCAGCAGTCGTGGCTCTGCTCTGCTTCTCTCGTTTGTCATTTTCACTCAGAAACTCCTTCTCTAGGTCTCCTTCATTTTCTCCTCCGCTTTCTTCCTGCTTTCTCTCAGCTCTCTCTCTGTCTGGGCAGCCCTCATCCTCCTTGTCCTCTCTCTCAGGGCTCTGCTTTTTCCTCCACTAAACCTGACAAATAACTCTAGATGTGATCCACCATGCAATCCCAGCATGATCACCTCGACGCCTTTCTTACACCTGGGTCCCAGTGAAATGCCTTTACAAGTCAGAGTGACGGCTACCTCTCTCTCCAAAGATTTGAGTCCATCATAGTACTCCAAACACAAAACAGATTGAAACCGCTCATGAAGGGAACATACATGCCCTGCACCCAGGTTGTGTTCTGGTTCCACCTAAATGGGTTGAGGCTCTGTTCCCTTCCTGAACTCTCCAGGAAGCCAGACTTGCTACTGCGTGGGAGTGGAGGGTGGGGTGGGTGCTCAGGGTTGGGTGGGGGGCTGGCTTTCACCTCCATCTGGCTCTGCTTCCTAATGGTAGCTCAACCTTGAGCTTTACAGCCCCATCTGCAAACTGGGGATGGCAATGGCAGCATAGACTACACAGGCTTGTTACGGGGCTGAGATGGAATGATTTATGCAAAATGTCTAGTGTGGAACACTGGATGCATTATGAGAATGATGAATTTTTACATTGATCAAATACTACAAAGGAGAAGACAGTCTACTTTTGACATGCTGTTCTCTGTTACACATAGTCCTCACTCACTATCTATGGAACAATTCATGAATCAGTTCTCCCTTTCCCACCCCTGATTTTATTTTTGACCCTTGACACTTGTGTTTTCCAGTGCCCTGGATCAGCTCGAACTGGCTTCATACAACCTAACCCCTGGGAGAAAAATAGCTTTTCTTCAACAACACAAAAAGATTTTTTTTCTACCAGTAAAAAACTGTAATAATCATTATTGATATGATATGAACAAGTGGCCCTATGATGTTCAGTGAGGACTTTAGCTATGAGGTTTTAGAACACTCTCCTTTAACACAAATAGCCGTAAAGAGTTGATGTCAAACACACAGAATAGTTCACATTCCTTCACATTAACAGACCCTCTCCTCATTAACTCAGTATATTTGGCACAATGTATTTTTTTTTTAAAAAATGTTTCAACATTGGAGCTAGTGGCTAGATAGTTTATATTTGTTCCTAATTAAAAAAAAAAAACCCTTAAGATCCCCAGTCTATTGACTGTAATCCCACCCTCAAAAAGTGGAGGCAGGAGGATCTGAACTTCAAGGTAATCTTTCCTCCTTACTGAGGCTGACTTGGGCTATGTGAGATCCCATCTCAGAAAATAAAGTGATAAAAACAGCAAAACCAACTCTCAGGACGCTGCCCTGGGCCCTCATGTATAGGTTTCTGCTGGAAATATGTTTTGGTGGTACCATTCTGTTTTCCTTGTGAGTCCTTCGGATTTGAGGGGACTGAGTTCCATTTTCATTTGTTTTGGATGTGTAGTGGTGGTGACAGTGGCCTTGGGAGTGGCTGCCTGTCAGCCAGTTAGTCCTGTTCCTGCTACCTGCGCCCCCCTTTATTCCTTACTATCAATCTTTTTAGAAATTTTCCTTTACGAAGTGAATGAATGAATGCAGTTCTCTGTGCTGCCCCCTCAGTCTGACTCAGCACCGATTGAGCCCTGGAAAGTTCTGTCTAGTCCTTTGAAATATGCAAGAAGGGAGTGTGGTCAAGTGTCACAGCCCTGTCGAAGCTCTCAAGCTTGATTTATGGTCGATATCCTGACCACATGCAGATCATTGCTCCATAATCAGTGAGCCTTGATTTGATTTGAATTATTTAAACCAACTACTTTGCTTCAACAACTTAATTATTCTGCAATTAAACATCTATGCTTTTATTAGTCATGTCTGTGAAGCAACCAATTAGAAAAGAATTATTGAATAGGTAAAATTATTGAATAGGTTCTTTGAAAGAGAACCCCCTCTCTCAAAATTACAGCTGGAGAAAGTGTAGTCTAAAGCCCCAAATGACGTTCCTAGGTTGATGAAGTCTATTGATTTACCTGCTTAATTTGACCAAAATCTCTATCAATTTGATCACACACCCAGTTTGACTGACAGCTTATGCACAACACTGAATTGACCCAACAGTTTATTCAAAATGGTCGTTATAACAATCACCTTCTTACGCTCACTCGCTCACTTAGTGTGTGTACTGAGCCTCTTACTGTGTTCTAGGAACAGGAAAATATTAAGGAAGAAAACAGTTCCTGCCCTTGTTGAGTTACCTGCAGTGCAGAAAGAGACAGTGCGTGAGGAAGCCTGTACTCCTCATAGGTTGTTCCTGGGACGAGTACTCTAAAAAGGAGAAAACAAAGAGTTGAGAATATGGGGCATCTAGTGTATCGAGTCTCATTGGGGTGCGTCAGTCTGTGAAGGTGACATCTGAACCATGAAACACTAAGTATGGTCAACACTCCATGTTGATCTGTCACCCACCCACTTTCTTCTGGACCACAGCCTGGAAAATTTAATTCCCAACCAATCTCCTTACAATTTATAAGAAATTGCCTCTAAGTTGGTATCTGCCATCTCTAGAGCTTTCATTTCTGCAGGCTTTTGTAAATTGTGAAATGTGCATATTTTTCTGAAAGCCACAGAAAATATTTTATGATTCCTCTGTTCAGCCACACGTATCTTCTGTAGTTTTTTTTTCCCTCTGTGATTTAAGGGCTTCTTTTATTTTCCCACAAAATCATGGCTCTTGTAAACAACTCAAGCAAGTGCCCAGACAAAGGTCTATTCAGAATGGAGAGATGAAACATCCCACCACAAATAAAGCGTCTCTGCTCCCAAGTCCTACTTCTCGGTTAACATTTTCATCAAACCCCCCAAACACCACTCCAAAATAACAAATGCCTTTGAAATCCTTGCAGTTCCAGCCACACATCACATCTGTTGTAAGTGTTTGGTTTCCAATCAAAGGTTCCCTCCTCCTGTTCTGAAGTCAGCTACAGAAAGCACCTGAGGCTTGGGGTTTGCCCATAGTTTATTTAGATGACCCGAGATGCTAATTGCATTTGGAAGTTTCTCCCGAGGGTAGAAGCATCCTAACTGCCCATGTGGGTTTAGCTTGTCTAAGTGAGCAAGACTTGGTTCCATGTAGAAGGCAGAATATCCAAGGCCTAGGTCACTGTTCAGAAATAATATTGCCTAGAATGTTTTTGTGCTCTTCATGTACCAAGCATCTCATTGAAACTTAAAAAAAAAAAAAAAAGACTTATTTGTTAAACAACATGATTATTTTCATTCTATGAGTAAGGAAACAGGCATATAAACTTATTAACCAGCTGGGCAGTGGTGGCGCACGCCTTTAATCCCAGCACTTAGGAGGCAGAGCCAGGTGGTTCTCTGTGAGTTCGAGGCCAGCCTGGTCTACAGAGTGAGGTTCAGGACAGGTGCCAAATCTACACAGAGAAACCCTGTCTTGAAAAACAAAAAAATACCCCCCCCAAAAAACCAAAACCAAACAAACCAACAAAAACCATAAAACAAAAACCCAAACAAACAAACAAACAAAAAACTAATTACACCAAGATCACAGAGTTAAAACCTGGCAGGATCAATAAAAGAATATAAGTGCTGTGGGATGGTCTGTATGTCAAATTGCTCTGATTGGTCAATAAATAAAACACTGATTGGCCAGTGGCCAGGCAGGAAGTAGGTGGGGCAAGGAGAGGAGAATTCTGGGAAGCCAAAGGCTGAGGCAGAAAGACACTGCCAGTGGCCACCATGACTAGCAGCATGTGAAGATGCCGGTAAGCCACCAGCCACGTGGCAAGGTATAGATTTATGGAAATGGATTAATTTAAGCTATAAGAACAGTTAGCAAGAAGTCTGCCATGGCCATACAGTTTGTAAGCAATATAAGTCTCTGTGTTTACTTGGTTGGGTCTGAGCGCGGTGGGACTGGCGGGTGACAAAGACTTGTCCTGACTGTGGGCAAGGCAGGAAAACTCTAGCTACAATAAATGCTCTGGATTTATACTATAGTTAGTTAGTGTTTTGTTGATATAGTAAAATACCAGAAACAATTAGCTTACAAAGGAAAAAAGTGTATTTTGGTTCCCAGTTGTGGATCTTCCAGCCCATGACCATTGGGGCTCCTTACACTGGGTCTATGGTTGAGTCAGCGTATCATGGTAGGACCGTGTGTGGAAGCAGAACTTCTCAGCTCAGTACCAGAAAGAAGTGACTGACTTCCCATAACCATGCTTAAGAACATTTCCCAAATGACCTACAGACCTCCCTCTAAGACCCATCTCTGAAAGTCTGCAGCATTTCTCAGTAGAGCCAGCCTAAGGACCAGATCCTCAACCATAGGCCTTTGGGAATATTCCAGTTCTAAAGTAATGCAATTTGGAATCCACTCCCTCAGGCTGCTCCTTACACTGCTCATCAGTACCAGTCAACAAGGGCCTCAGGAGGTTCACCAACAGATTGGTTGGTGACCCATTCTGGTAGGAAGATGTTGAAAGTTTGCTTCTATGGCAATTTTCTGACTTCCTTCATCTCTAAACTCTGTCTCTATGTCTGCCCTGTATCTCTCTTGCTTTGAGGAACCAACAAGGCATGGACTTTGTCGTTGAGTTGCAGCAGAAATATAACCGCTGGAATCATTTTTGTTTCTTTAAAATGATATTAGCTATTTCTACCTAGTCATTCAACACACGAGGAAATTCAAATTTTCAAAGCCAGAAGTAGTCCCCAGACCTACTAGACTCAGTCCTTGGTCTAGATCCTAGGTCTTCTGGCCACTAATCCCCTTCTGTACACACCTTCTTCTTTCTCTCAACTCCTTCCAAGAGCTGAGGTCCCAGAGAAGCTCAGGAATGGATGGCAATGTTGGGGAGAGGGCAGTTGTTGGGGGCAGTAGGAAAAGACGAATACATTTTTTAACCAAATAATATCCCATTAAAATATCTTGAGAAGTTGACAAAATGACTAATCTTATGATGTCAGTCACCTACCTGGTTCAATTAATCCCCCATCCCTTGTTCCCTACGTTGCCTCATTTCTGGATCAATATGCAATTTTAATGTAATATATATGCTCCCCAGTGGTCCAACCTTATCTCATTTGTCTTTCAAAGAATTAATTCAGCTATATTTTGGGGGGCTTTCAGTTGATATTATTTTATTTACCATGGACACATCAGTGATTAATGTGTATTTTTCAGGCTCCTTTTTTTTGTGCCAAGATTTGACCCTTATTTTAAACTGGTACTGCCTCAATGACCCAAAGCCAATGTAGGTTAAAATAAAGCACATGAACATGAACATACCCCAACATGCACACACACTAGTCTCTTCCTCCAGCATTCCTCTCCATGGCTTGTGTGATGCCAATACCATGACCGACACTGGCATCCCAAACACTCCTTCCCTGTCACATTCTATTATCTGCCAAGTCTTATGGGTCTTAGCACTGAAATTCCTCATCTGGCTTCTCCTTGTCCATACATTGATGCAGGTTTCCTTGTTGACCTCTTGTATTTAAAACAATGCTGACTTGAAGTCTAGTATGTACAAAGAAAACCGAGCAAGTCATGAGGGTACAACCAAACACCCCTTTGTGACTAACATGCAAATGAGAAGCACAGTGGTACCTAACCTATGTGGGGCTTAGCCTCCTCAGTGACTGGTGCCTGGCATTTCACTAATGATGCTTAGAGAGTTGAAGACCCCATCCCCCATCAAAATTTATTATCAGTTTAGCACATGAAGCCACCACCAGTTACAAATGGCCAAGTTTGTGGACCACTTAAGATCACAGCTTAGCAAATGTAGGGAAGAAGATCATGTGCCCTGGGGACTTGAGAGATGACAATTTGCCCAAGTGATGGAGGGTCCTGAGGGATGAGGGTGTAGATGATGAGGACTAGTTCCTGTGGTGACTAAGTAAGGTAATAAGGTCCCATTCCCCCCAAAGGGATTCTGTGATTAGTTAACAAAAAAAAACTGAAGGCGTCAGAAGTGATAAGGACAAAATTAAAACTCCAAAGGTAAACCTCAGGGGTCTTCACAGTCGGAGTAGTAAGAGCAAAGCATCGAATGTCCATTTGTGAATGTACTTAACCCTTGTTATACCAAATTCATTGTATGCCTCACAATAGGTTACAGTGCCTTTGAAATGAGAATAGCACATTCCCGTGGAACTCCATGAAACGGCAGCTCACACGCAGAGTTCCTTTCTACAGGTTTACCCTTTCTCCTCTACCAGGTCTTGTCTCTAGACTTTGAATTTTAATTTTCCCTCTAGTTGTGGTTCTGCCTTTGGTTGAAATCCTACTTGTTTAAATAGCTATTTGCTTAGAAAAGCTTTCTCTGACTTTCTTAATAGCCATCTAAAAACTTTCAGACTTACTTGGATGATTGGAAAATAGATTAACATTGCAGGCCAGCTATTTGGAAAAGGCTCTTTCCAAGGCTGCCTATCTTGTAGAAAAGAATTATTACATGGCATGAAGTTAAGCCAGAATGAATTTTTAGGCTCAATTGAATAGTAAGAATAGATTTTCAAATGCATTTGAGTTGCTTCCAACTCTATCAGACTCCATTCAGTTGCCCTTGAAGATATCAACAGGCGACCCAATTTGACCTGATTTCTTCAGGAACAATTGGATTGCTGCTGAGGAACGCAGCAGACTCCGACTCTTGCCTTCTCAGACAGAGTTCGATGGTGTGAAAAAAAAAAATGAAGGACGTGAACTTGAAAAGCATGCAGTGGACGTCAGCTAAAAAGTCATCTGATGACTTTTGCCCTACTTCATTTTCTTTTGTTTTCAGAGGTTCATTTTTTTCTTTTATTCTTCTCTCATACATTTACATCCCTACTGCAGTTTCCTCTCCCTCCACTCTTCCCAGTTCTCTCCTCCACATTCCCTCTACCCTAGATCCACTCTTCCTCCATACCCCCCGCCCCCCTAAAAAAGGAACAGGGATATTAACCAAACATGGGAGGCATAACAAGTTACAATAAAACTAGACACAAACCAGCATATCAAGGCTGCACAAGGCAACCTAGTAGGAGGAAAAGGGTCCCAAGAGCAAGCATACGAGTCAGAGACACCCCTAACCCCATTGTTGGGTTCTGTGATGGTCACTTCAGTATCTGTGATCCCCTATGAGCCCTGCTTCCTTGATTCTGTGTTCTCCTGGTGTCCTTGATCCCTCTGGCTCCTGACCGCCCCCTCTCCCTGCCCCTTCTGCAGGGTTCCCCTGACTCCACTTCGTGTTTTGAAAGAAGTTCTTATGTAACCCAGGCTAGCCTCCAATTCAGTGGGTAGCCAGGGGTAACTCTGAACTACTGATCCATCATTAAGCCACTTTTTACCACGTACATGCTGTTGTTCTGGAGCTAGGCAAAAAGACGATTGCCACACCTTGTTCATTAACTGGTCCGTGTTATTCCAGGGAATGTGCTGGGTTTTAAGGCTATAGAGGCCAGGTAGAAGCTCCATAGTCCTTTATCTCCCTCATACAGCTCTCCTCACTTTGATTTCTACTGATTTGGGGACTGGAGTACCCATTCTTTGTGCTGAATCCGCACAATCTGGGAGCCTTTGCCCAAGATTTAAAGGTGGAGCTTGTGGTCCTGGTTTAAGCCAATCAATCCTTGGATCATCCCATGATCACAATGATTGGTCGGAGAGACATCAGGTAAGCCTAGCCTGCTCCAGTCAGAATGAATCTCAGATTCCTAAGACTGCCTTCGGAAAGGGAGCATTGCTCTTTGCTCAACCTGAAAGGCTCAGAGCCTTGGTACACCGAACCACTCAAGAGAACTGAGATCATGCAGGGGTTACCGTGGGCTTTAAGCTTTCAGTATGGCAGGAGGCACAGTCCAGAGAGGATGAGAAACAACTGCAGTGAATCATTCAAGCCCAGATCTAATTGTTGCTGAAGCTAGCCCTGTACTCCTAGCCTTTTCTCCTTTTCTTTTCTCTTCTTTTCTTTTTTATAGTTCAGAGTAAATTATTCAGTGAACCTAAGCAGAAAAAAAGAGGCTGACCTGAACCTTTCTTCCATCGTAAATACTTTAGTATCAAGAAAACTGAGACTAATGGAAAGAGAGCCAAAGGAAGAAAGGGATGTAGCAGTATTTGTCAGGCAAAGATCTATATCATCTTTCCTTTCTATATACTTTTGTCTCCAGAAGGATCTGACCCCACTGGGCAAAAGTGAAAGAAAATGTGGGTTCCCAGTGCAGCTCCAGTGAGTTCATTTTCTGTGTGCCTCTGTTGTCCAATCAGAAGTAATCCTGAATAAGCCTGATGGATATAAGATATATAGAAGCAACCAGACACTGGGATCACAGTGGGAAGCTACAGCATAGATCCAGAAAATCCTAGTTTGCTCCAAATGCTTGATTTTTTTCCACAGAAGCCAGAGATGTCAGAGTTCTGGAAAGAACAGTGTGAACGAGAAGAGCAGCGAGCCTGCTGACTGGAAGCAGCCCTTTGAGAGCCAAAGGTACTGACTCTGGGATGCCGTTTGAGAGCCACAAAAAAAAAAGCCTCTTCCTGTGATATCGCGGCAGGAACTTTGGCATGTTTTAGATAACAGAAAAATGAACTATCCAATAGCACAGTATGCATGTTCTTGAGATAGGGTCTCATGTAGTCCGGGATGGCTTTGAACTCCTTGTGTAGTTGAGGATGATGTTGAATTCCCGGTCCTTTCTGCCCTGTGGGGGTTACAGGTGTGTACCACCATGCTTGATTTATACAGTGCTGAGGATCATAGGGTCTCATGCATGTTAGGCAAGCAATCCACTATCTGAACGACAGCCTCATCCCAGGCTGGCCTCTAACTCATCATCCTCCTGCCTTATCCTCTTCGATATTAGCCTACCGGTGTGCATCACCACACCCAGCCCCAAAGCAACCTTAAAGGAAGCTTGGTAACCGGAAGTTTTGTCATAGAGCTTCAAATGCTGCTAGATCTTCTACATGATGACAGCCACTGCAACCTTATGTGTGTATTTAGATGTTATCATCATCATCTTGACCCTAGTGAAAACGACAGGAAATGTCCTCTTGGCATTTGACTTCTGTTATGTCCTCCCATTCTTCAGAGGGTGGAAAGCTCAGAGTATTTGCTGACCTCTCTTTTAGCTAAATTTCCTGTTGAGAGTTAGGCTTCTCCAACTGGATGCACCAAATGAGGTTTGAAAAGTAAATGTAGCTGGGCAGTGGTGGCGCACACCTTTAATCCCAGCACTTGGGAGTCAGAGCCTAGTGGATCTCTGTGAGTTCGAGGCCAGCCTGGTCTACAGAGTGAGTTCCAGGACAGGCACAAAGCTACACAGAGAAACCCTGTCTTGAAACAAACAAACAAACAAACAAACAAAAACAAACAAACAACAACAACAAAAAAAGTAAACGTGGGATATTGTTTCTGCAGTGTTTTGCAGGCAAACATACTTGTGAACACATGATGTGTTTTTTTGTTTTTTGTTTTTCGGCAAGAGAATTGCAGTGACTAGTCTCTGGCTTTTTGGGTATCAAAGGTGGGCCGTGGAGCATCTCCTCTTACCAGGGCATATCTAGCAGGTATGGGTGTGACTTCAGAGCCTCTGGTTGCAACAGCAATCATATCCTCCTTCCCTGGGTCCCTGCCAGGATGACATTGAGAAGCCAGCACCTCCAGGGAACCATGGGAGTCTCTGCTTTCCTGCTGAGGCCACAGTTTCCCCTGAGGCTGCTGAGTTCTCTAACCCAGCCCATTGCCTTACTGCTGCTCTCTTAACAGTCAGCAACTGCTCCCAGCATGACTTCTGAGTCTGGTCTTTCTTGTTTTCTGTCACTGAACCCTGACTGAGGCAATCACCATGACCAGAAGGTACTTGGGAAGAACACTTGCAGCTTTGAGTACTAAATAAAAGAAAATAGAACTCCACTTCCTTCCCTCATGGAGCTCATACTCCATGACAAAGAATACACAGATGTAAATCAGCTGATGGCCAGGAAAGGTGAACCACATATTGATCAAGGAAACGGAGATTAGGAGGAATGGGGAGAGAACATAGAAGTAACTCCGGTTGGTAACCAAACTTAAAGAGAGTGAGGGTTTTTTTTCTTATAGTAAAACACAAAGATTACCTCAAAACATACCCAAGACCTAAATATAAGATTAAAACAATGTATGTTTTAGAGGAGAACAAAAGGGAAAGATTCACAACATAGGATTTCATAATGATTTGTTGTTGTTGTTGTTTTTTAAAAAGATTTGTTTTATGTTATAACTGTGTGTGTACATGAGTACAGGTGCCTATGAGGATGTCAGGTGTCCTGGAGCTGGAGTTATGAGCTACTTGACATGGGAGAGTTCTGGTAACCAAAACTAGGTTCTCTGCAAGAGCAATACATGCTCTTGACTACTAATCTTTCCAGCCCTGGTAATGATTTCTTGACATGATATTCAAAGCATGGGCAGCAAAAGAAAACATAGATTAGCTGGACTTGATCAAAATTCAAATCTTGGACATCAAAGGACACTAGCAAGACAGTGAAATGATAACCCACAGAATGGGAGAAAATATCTTTAAAAAAATGTGGGGGATATGGGGTCATTACGAAGAGCTACAGTTAGACAACCATATTTTGAAACTTGCACATAACCTGAATAATTCTTCTCCAAAGAAGACATATACATCTGGATGATGAACAAACACCCAGAAAGTAGTCAACATCCCTAGCATGTTAGGGAAATACAAATTTGGCTGAATGTGATCCTAGTGCATATTCATTAAGATGACTGAAAAGAAACAACAATAGTAATAATGATTGTTGGTGAGGATGAGATTCAAACACATGGGTATTATTGGTAGGAATGTATAATGGTGCGGCCCCTTTAAATGTTACAGTAGTTACTAAAATAAATAGAAACTGCTGTATACACCAGCAACTCCACCCTGGGTATACACCAAGAGGAAATGGTAGCAAGACATAGCTATTTGTGCAATGTTCAGAGCAGCATTAGTCACAATAGCCAGAAGGTCTAAGAAACCCAAATCTTCCCAAAAGGATGAATGGATAAACAAAATATAGACAAATAATGGAGTCATTTCATAACCAGTCTTGGGAGCAAAGTCTCACACATACCACAATCTGAATGAGCCTTGGAAACTCGCTAAGCAAAACAAGACCCACAAAAATGGATAAGAATCGTAATGAGCTGTCTAGAGCAGTCAAACTCAGAAGCAGAAAGGTTTACTAGACGTGAGATTGTTTCATCTTATGGTAAGGTCTATTTTTAATTTGGGGGGAAATGCCACAGTGTTTCTCACAGGGTTGGAATGTTTCCGAGCCAGGTTCTCAGGACAGTTAAATTAATAGAAACAACAGGCAGAAAATGATTGCCAGGGTGGGGAGAGGGTGGTGTAATACAAGATGTGCAGCTTCAGCTCTCTGAGAAGCAGGCTCTGGAAGCCATTCATAGCTGAGTGTGCTTGTCTCAGGGCGCCTTCCAAGGTCCCTTGTCCAGGCATAGGCTGCTTCTCTGACCTTGTGACAAGATGAAAGGAAAAGAGCAAAAACACCCGGAGAGTAAAAACACCCGGCCCCTAAGAACCGCTCGAGGGAGAAGCTGTTTCCAACAGATGTTACTGTTATTTATCCTATAGCATTAAAAAAAAAAAAAGTGCCTGCAATGAGAATAGGAAACTGGGAGCTGTTGATGGTGAGAACGCTCTGCTCGGCCTGGGAGCCCCTCAGTCAGAAACTGCAACACCATTGTTTCCTCTCGGCTACCCCAGGCATTTCTGCTGACAGCAGAGTCCTGGTTGACAACGTTGCTTCTGCTTGTTCCGTCAGTCAGGTTCCTCCAGTGGCCCCTGCTGGGTAGCACACACTCCGGATCTGATCACGTCTTACTCCCTACCTGCTCTTTGCTCTTTTACTTTTGCTTACCACACAGTTAATAAACTCACTCATTTGAAACCGAGAGTATGGGTGGGTACAATAGGTTGTTCTCCGTATGCATCGGTGGGGGGGTTTAGAGTTAAGTAGGGCACAGGGTTTCGTTTGCAGAAGTTCTGGAGGAAGTTGGTGGCTATGGTTATACACCCACGGACATGTACTGAATGTTGAATTACTGTATACCTAATGGTAAACAAAAATGGTCATTTTTATGTTACATACAGTTTTACCATGATTGAAAAAATGAGAAGGATCTAAAAGATGGATTTTCACCAGGCAACATTGAAAGAGGCCTAGCCTCCACAGGATAGGAAGAAAGGAAGAGTTAAGAGACAGAAAACAAAATATAGCCGTGACAGTCCCAGGGAACTTGAAGAGTAGGTTTGTTAGTTGTGACTCACCCCAACATGCAGTTTCACAGGAATAATACACATATACTTTATGTAGCATACTTTTTTTTTTAAAAAAATGAGAAGTTATGATGCATCTGTCTAATATAAATGTTGTATGTCCCAATCAAGGCAGAATTTCATGTCCCCATGTATCCATATTCAATCTTAGACTCAACTCCTTGGCAGGATATTGTTATACATTTATAATATTAGATAATGATGCCATTTGAAAACCAGCATGTCCAGGTTAGCTTGTAATGGGCATACCATGTACTTTTATTGCCCTGCGTTTTTCTGTGACCTCATAGTAAAAATCTGATTCAATTATGGGAGAAAATCTGTTAGGGAGAAGTGCCAATGATGTTTTTAAAAGGAGCTGTAAGCCCAGGAATACTTTGATTGCAGAGTAATTAATTCCAAGGGGAACCTCTCTGAGAGGAGATAGCTCATTTGGTCATGAGAGCTTTCGTAGTCATGAAGAAGAAAGGGGAGCACAGTTCTTTTATTAAATTGGCATTGCATCAGGAAAAAGAACTAAAATATGATTGATTGCAAATATAATGTGGGTGAAGGGAGCATCTGGTTCAGGCGCAAATAACGCAGGCTCTCCAACATATGGCGCCAATTTGTGTTTCTGCCTCTGTGGTCCACCTTTGCAAACTGAGATGTCTTTGGCAAGATGGGCTGCTTCCGTCAGTGTGAAGCACATTGCACTGGGGACAGGGAGGGTCTTCCTGACCTGTCTCTGAGAAGGAGGCGGACCATATTAGCGCAGGAACTTGTAGTATGTGTGTGTCTGCAATTTATTTACCGTCAGAGCTGTAAACGCTGGAATGAAACAGTGTTAAGTCCAGTGGGCTGGATTGGAAATTGGACTCCAAGTGTCCAGGCAGAAGCTCTTCAGAGGTTTAGGCCTCTCGAGTGCTAATGTAAAATTGAACAACTGGCTTCTCAAAGCACAAAAGATGGGATTTTGTTTTAGGTCTTCTGACTCTGAACCAAAAGGGATTTGACTGTGTTTGACTTGAACAAAACCAGAGAAGACAAAACAGCCCCATTACAGCTGCCTGCCACAAATGAGCCCGCCTTCCACCTTTTCTAAAAACAGTTGTGACGGTGTCTGCCTTCCCTGTGGTGTGCCTGTGTCTGGGTGTTCTCAGCCCCTACTGCTGTCACACAGAGCTTGGCCATTGACCTCTGGGCTGCATTCCTGGCAGCCCACACAAGAAACCTGAGAAAAACACATTTGGAGAGAGTACTGTAGCTGTCCACTCCAGGACACCAAGATGACAGAGAACAATGTTTCCTTTGGTTTTAACATCTGCCCCTCTCTTCAGGACACAGACTTTGATCCTTATAGCCCCCAATTTTCTGAGGAAGGGGTTTTAATCAGTGGTGTGAGCTACAGCGCTCCCTTCTCGGCTGGATGCTGACAGGCCGTTGGTACCTCAGCCCACAGCTGGCTGTGCATCGTTTTCAGGTTACATCCTTGCTGAGCATTCTTGCCAGCAGCGTCCTTCTCCCTGTGCAAGAGTCTTCCATGAATCCCGGGCGTCCAGGGTTGCATGTAAATCTTTACTAGCACTACAGCAGTCTGGGGGTCACTGCTAATGTTTAAGAGGAACAATGGCCTGTTGGTTTGTAAGCGCCGTTGCTAACACCTCTGGATGCTTCTGATGGTAGAATGCCAAAGCCGATCTCGGTGTTGGAGCCTTCCCTTTATGTTCTGATCCAAGGAAACATCGACAGTGGATTCGGCAGACAGTTCCTCACTTAGAAGTGACTTATGCCAGTGTGTTTCAGGAAGGTACGGCACAGTGTATCTAATTCTTCTATCTTTTTTCCATACTTGAAAATCTCATATCCACCCAGCTTTTAAAATTATGACATTCATTCCACATACTGAAGGTACCTTCTATATGTTTGGTCATGAACTTAGCCTTTAATGGATGAGCCATCTCTCCAGCCCTGAAGGTACCTTCTAAAGGCCATAATGTCCATGAAAATTCAACAACTGAATAATAAATGAAAATAGAAGCTTGGATTCATAAGCATTCCCTGATTCAGGCATGTACCCAACCAATGAAATACAAATGGACAATGCTTCTATATCTATTTTTTGTATGTAATAGCAGTTTCGTCCCCAAGAAGCTTCTCAAAGAGTCCAACCAGGTAGACTGGGACAGAGATAATTGAGGGACTATTATTCTTTGGACCTGGAGTGACCTACTGGGGATCCATGACATTGTAACATCACTCTTGCAATCATAGCATCTATGATTGCCTGCACAAGACACATGCATGATTAGACCTGCCCATATTTTTGAGTCCCAGAAGCTGTAGGTTGATACTGGTAGCAAATGGTGAGGGGTTCATGAGGCTCTGCACCTCCCTGAATATTTATAAGCATTTAATGATTGCTAGAGGACAGATAAATACTTTCTTTAGTGGTATAGCTACCTGTAAGAGCCCAGAACCCTGTAGTAATCTAAGTGAAATGTAGCAGGTCACATGAAGGAAGGAAGGATGGAAGGAAGAAAGAGAGGGAAGGAGGGAAAGAGGAAGGAAATGGACTGGGTGGGAAGAAAAAGAGACAGGAGCATGAGAGGTGGATATGATAAAAAACATGTATGTATAAAATGCCATAATGAAACTCCCCTGTATAACAAACATATTTCAATAAAAACAAATTTAAGCCAGGCGGTGGTGGAGCATGCCTTTAATCCCAGCACTCAGAAGGCAGAGCCAGGTGGATCTCTGTGAGTTCCAGGCCAGCCTGGTCTGCGGAGTGAGATCCAGGACAGGCACCAAAACTACACAGAGAAACCCTGTCTCGAAAAACAAAAAACAAAAAACAAAAACCCACAAAAATAAAACAAAACAAACAAACAAAAAACAAATTTAAAGACAGCAGCAGGAGTTCTAAACTTTATATATCTGTAATGTTTCTGTCATTCTGAGTTGCCTTGTCTTTTGATACTAGTCTTTGAAATGCCAATGCTTTTAATTTAAGTCCAATTTATAATGTTTTTCTTATTTGTTTGTGATTTTGGTGCCATCTTTTTTTTTTTTTTCAAGCATTGCCTCATCCAGAGAAATGAAGACTTACATCCATGCCTCTCTGAACGTTTTATAATTTCAGCTTTTACACTTGTGATACATGGTGTGGGGTAAGGGTCAACTGAATTCTTTCCCATGTGCTTATCCAGCTGTCCTAGCATCAACTGATGAAAAGATCACCCTTTCTCCAGTGAATAATCTTGGCATCCTTGTCAAAAAAGAAACCTCTACATTTATGTGAGCTTATTGCTAGATTCTCAAGTCTGTCCTGTGGGTTTTATACGTCTATTTTCAAGTCAACATTTATTATTTTGATTATTATAAATTTGTAGTAAGTTTTGAAAGGAAGAAGTAACTTGCTCCAATTCTTTTCCTTCACATGCTTGTTTTAAAATTCAAGATGGATAGAACCCCTTAAGTTCAGTGTTTAGTTAATAATTAAATGGTTATTATTTTTAATGTCGGGAAGCAAAACAAGCAAACAGCCTTCCAGTCTTCCAGAGGAGTCTGTTTATGTCAGGATGTAACTTCAACAGCTAGGAAGACTGTGACCCTACAGAGACTTAAGGCCAGCTAGAGGTTTAAAGGCCACTCGGGTCTGTCCTGAGAATCCATGCTTTGGGGACAGCTATACTCTCCCAGATTCCTAAAAGTATCTCAGAGCTTTGCAAAATACTCATTCTCGGCAGCATCCCATTCCAAGACTTTTCTCACAAGTATTTTGGTTTAGTCAATCATTCACATAAATATTAATTTTTATCTCAGGCAGCAAGGACTAAAACATTTGTCCATAAATATTTTTTGAGTCCTTATCCTTGTATCAGCTTAAGTTTTAGGTCAATGAGGTAAAGACCAGCTTTCTAAGAAAGCCTTCCAGGAAGCCAGCAGACAGACACTAAGACCAGCTTGGACTGATGTCTGCTCCCCACTCTCCTCTTCGGGGAGGTATGGGGAATATGGGCTGTTATTTCGAAGGGTACTTTTGAGTTGTGGACTGGAAGACTAGGGTATGTCAAGAAGCCATCGAGGTCACTTGCCCTTTACGAGACCAGCTCTGTTTCAGGAATAAACATCCCTGGGTTGGTAAAGTTTTATAGTTACCTTTCAATTTTTTTTTTTAAATTGTGAGTTTGATTGTTTTGACTGTTATTTTCATTGCTGTTACAGAGTAGTCTTTTGGAGACCCGTCACCCACATTTTCCCTCAGCAATGAACTCTTGAAAGGTACATGTTAATGAAAATTTTATAACTGGAATTTTATTGTTTCAAGAAATTAATGGTGACTATATAACCTCAGAAAAGAGAGAGAGAGAGAGAGAGAGAGAGAGAGAGAGAGAGAGAGAGAGAACAAATCTATCACTTACCTTGAAAGCAGCAATGGTATTCCTGAATATTCAGGCATAGGAGATACACATTTCCTGAAGAACTCTCAACACTTACTTTTAAAGCACATTCTAAGGAGACTGTGATAGAGATACCTTGGTATGCACTAAGGCAGGAAATATGTTATCATGCCCAGAGGTTTGACTTTTTAAAATAAAAAGACATTTTTCTCAATTAATATCTCATTCTTCTAAGTTCTCTTGCGTACATATAAAAAATTGTAACAATTGCTGCCAACATGTTGACTCCCTCAGTGAAGGAAGATTCTTGCAAGTACCTGATATCTGTATTATACCCTGGCATGGGGTATTTCAGATAGAAAAGCAGCCAACCAAATGCAAATAGTGATTCCACTTCTTAAAAAACAAATTCAAGTTGCCGAGCGGTGGTGGTGCACGCCTTTAATTCCAGCACTTGGGAGTCAGAGCCAGGAGGATCTCTGTGAGTTCCAGGCCAGCCTGGGCTACAGAGCCAGATCCAGGACAGGCACCAAAACTACACAGAGAATCCCTGTCTTGAAAAACCAAAAAAAACCAAGCAAATAAAAAACCAAATTCAAGTTATAGAAAGCTTTTAGGATGTCCTAAAAAGTTGAGTTGCACTAGACACCATTGACATGAACATGGCTTCATTTTGATTTTTTAGAAGTTATGTGTGGGGGTGTTTTGCTTGCATGTATGTCTGTGCACGGGATGCAGGTGGTGCCTGTGGGGGCCAGAAGAGGGCGTTGGACCCCTTGGAACTGGAGCTATAGATGGCTGTGAGCCGTCGCGTGTGTGCAGGGAATCTAGCCTTGATCCTCCAGAAGAGTAGCCACTGTTCTCCACACCGAGCCACCTCTCCAGCCCAAGAATGTGGTTTTTTAAATCCAGTTCAGAAGTTTAGCATTCCAGGTGAAATCTCCTGGCGATAAGAGAAGCACAAATTCTGGTAAGACCCGGCACTGAAGCTGTGGCAATGTTCTCACCAAGGGAGCGACTATGGAGCACAGCGTGTTGGCCGTTTGTGGGATATGTGCATACACCCAGCCAAAGCATTCATGCCCTACTAACCAAAGCAGAAGCGTTTGCCATCCTTTACAGATACTCTGTGTCTAATTACACATACTTCTAATGCCAGCTGCTTGGGAGACTGAGGCAGGGGGATGGTGAGTCCAAGGCTAGTCCTGGCAAATCAGTAGTGAGTCCTTCTCAAAATAAAAAAATAAAAATAAAACAGAGAGCTGAGGGTATAGTTCAGTCGTGGAGTGCATGTCCGGCATGTGTGAGACCCAGGCTTCAATCCCAGTGCCAAGTCAACGTGTTCACAGGTATTTTTATCTATGTACACAAGGAGAGAGGCACATGAGTGCTTTGGACAAAGCCAAGGTTGGACACACAAAGGTATTTGAACTTGGCTGTACGTGTTTTCTCTCACACACACTGAAACTCATACACGTAAGATTAACTAGAATTTTAGAAAAATCTGGGGCCCTTTGGGGAACTACTATATAAATCTATTCGAGCGATATATTGCCTTACTTTTGTGAAATAGTCCTCTAAATTTTGATTTCATTAAAAAAAAAGCTGATCATTTAATAATAAAATATTTGACATTTTGGTTTAGAAAATTGCCAAAAAAAAAAAAACAATGTACTTCAAATACAAGTAAAAAGAGAGCATTTGTGAAAGGGTGGAGTTCAAACATTTGCACATTGCACTTTACAGGGGTAGAAATGAGAAGACGTCTTCCACGTGGAAGGGTTTGCCCTGAGTGTCCCACGACCCTCAGCCCTGTACTGAACATGTTTCCAGCACAAAAGGACACACAGCCTACTGAGAAAAATCAACCCAAAGCACTAAAAAGTTTCACATTTAATAACCATAGATTCAATTTTGAAAATATTACTAAGTATTATGAAAGAACAAAGAATAATTATACCAAATACTCTGTGAACACATACTGGCCAGATAAACAGCAGATATTCTGTTAGAAACATATTAGACTAAAATACACATCAAGATCTACCAATATGACCCGGGAACTCTGATTCTGTTCTTTAATTTCAGATGTTCAGTCTAAAGAATTTTTGAGAAACAATGTACCTATTTGTGGATATACTAATTTACATTTTCTAGGAAAATTAAATTTGAAAATAGATCGAATGGATAGGTCCACTACTACCATGATTGTAATTTATTTATTTTTTTGATGGGCTCTCACTGTATATAGCTGTATTTGCCTTAAACTCTTGACTTCCTACCTTCTGAGCACCGGGGACTACAGGCATATACCTCCACATCTGGCCTAGTCAACAGTGTGGGGTATGTAATGATTGCACAATTGTAGTTACCTTTAGTGCTTCTTTTACTCTCAGGGTATCTTGGTTGATAATCTGTGTGACTCTGGTTGTATTTATTTATCTCGTAATCACGATACCTGAATTTCCTGGCATATCAGCACAGTATCTCTCCTACACATTGAACTATAATTGCTGTAAGGAAATGAAATGCTTTGAACCTGGGACCCCAAAGAGTAGAGGCATGGGGACAACAAACATTTCGGGATGACAATACATTGCCCTGAGTTTTTAGGCAGATGGACACGGGTAACAGCCTGAGCAGAGTCAAAGGCCCCAACTCGAGTGCCTACAGAAGGTCTAGCCCACCACCCTGCAAACCCTCCACAGCTTCAGGACTGCAGGCGGGCAGGGGTGCGGCCGCTGCTGCAACAGGGCAGCAACTGAGCATCTGCGTGCCTCTTCCAGCCTGGGACTCTGTGAAGAAGATAAAACCCCGGTAGAAAACGGTGCCAGCCAGGCCTCCCAGCAATCTCCGGGAGGGCGAGAAGCTGGTGCCACTGAAAGGTATAGCGGAGACCGTTTCTCATTCTTTTTTTTTTTTTTTTCAGACATTTTCTTTACTTCTTTCTGAATCGTTTAGCCAGCGTCAACTCACAGATCCCTGCCTGCCCCGAGCGAAGCGGCCCACCCCCCCCCGCCTTCTTACATCACACCTAGTGTCCCAGAGCCCAAACCTCTCTCAGCACCCGAGAGGGACCCTCCAGTGCCCTCGCAGCCACTTACAGAAAAACCTAGAACTTAGAGCCTCAGGTCCCTCCTCACCTCCTTTCTAGATGTCAGGGCTGTGTTTATTAAGTCTGCCGAGGCAGATGATTGTAGGATTCTTCCGTGGGGAGAGTGAAGACCTCCAGGAAAGACCTATATACATCCTGCCAGTGAAGCTCTCCTCTCGGCAAGACCCGAGTTTTCCAGCAGCATTTGGGATCTTGCCCTTAGAAACAGCCACGTGTGGGAGAAACAAAGGCCAGTCTCCACAAATGGAAGAGAGGAACCCTGAGGAAAGAGACAAGGAGAAACGAAACTTTTAAGTTTCCTCTTAATTAAAATCCTCAGAGAGATATTGCAACCCTGAAACAAGAGGAGCCGTAAATATGTTGGGAACTGAAAAAACCACAACAGAAATGAAATCTTCTGAAGAACGTTCTGGAGATAAAATTGAGAAAATCTCCTAGAAAAGCCGCGAGGGGAAAAAAAGTCAGAAAATGAAAGGAAGAAAATGAGAAAATGAGAGTTGAGTTGAGGATCGAAGCGTTTTGCAGAGATTAAACGTGGAGGGAATTATTAAAGAAAGTATGTAAGAAATCCCAGGGCCGAAGGCCTCACATCTCCACACATAAAGGGTGCGAGCACTCTGCACAAAGAAGAATTTCAAAGAAGACCTGCGCTAATGTGTATTACAGAGAGGGAAAGCAGGTCACATACAGAAGATCAGGCATCAAAGAGACTCACCGTTGGCACCACACAGAAGACAGGAAGCAATAGAGCATGGTTACAAAACCTGAGAAAAAGTCATTCCAAACCCAGATCCTTAACCCAGCCAGATTATCAATCAGCGTGTGGGTACAACAATCAATTTTACATACTTGTATGGTATGACATCGCATGGACCCTTTCTCCAGGAGCCCTTGAAAGATATTCTCTAGTAAGAACCAGTGTAGACGAAATTCTAAACAGTCTTATTAAATAAGAAACACAAAGCCAAATACAGAGTTAAAAGCCCAAGATATCAGAGCACTAGCGAGTAAGCCTTTAGCTCACTACTCGCTGCCATTCTTGAGAGAGAGAGAGAGACACCTTCTCCTGTGTGACTGTCTTTTTATTGCCTTTCTGTTCTGCCTTCTCATTGGCTCTAAACCCAACCATATGACTTCTTCATCACTGCCTGTCTATGCAGACCTCCAGGTCTCTACGGTTTGTACTGAGATTAAAGGTTTGGGTCACCACTTGGCTGTGTCCTTGACCACACAGAGACTCTGCTTGCCACATGATCGGATTAAGGGCATGGGCCACCACAGCCAGACTTCTGCTAAATAGCTTGCTTTTAGCTCTGATCCCCAGGCAAGTTTATTTATTAACATACAAATAAAATCACATTTCAGCACAAATAAAATATCACCATAAACCAGTAAGTTTTCTAGGGTTACTTCCCGGGTGACTGAGAAGCGGCACCTCTGAAAGCTCACCCCTGCATGGGTAGTCAACTACTCATGAATGCTGCATTCTTGGGGCTCCAACCGCCCAACTTACAGGCAGTTCTACTGAAGAGTGCTCTCCCTGGCAACTGGGCACTGGTTTTCTAACCTTCAGGAGGGGGCCTCCTGAGTTTTGTAATTTCTACGAGGTCCTTTAGCTTCCTCGGTTTTATGAGACTCACCTTGTTCCAGAAGGGAATGCTTCAATTCAAAAGAAATAGTTACACAATAAGAGATCTGGAGCTGGAATGGAAGAATAGTGATGAGTCAGCTCAGGGAGGGTACAGTGCCACAGCCAAGGACCTGGGGTGCTGGGAGGGAGGTGTCCAGGGAGGAAACAGGATCAAGAGAAAGATGGTGTGATAAAGGGGGCAGGGTGAGGATCTGAGCAGTGTTCCAGAGAAGTTTAAACAGTTAGGAGAATCAAAGATCTGTTGAAATTGAAGTAGATGGCAAAGCAACATAAAAGAAATTATTAGTTTGGTGAGACACATTTACACAGACATAATTACATAAACTTTAATATTAAATGAGCCAAAGACCCCATTTTAATCGTGTTGGAAAGTGATAGTCAAGTCTAAGGAGCAGTAATATTGATGAATCTGCTTAAAAACACACTAAATAAAGATTTCCTGGACTCCTATTGTGTGTCCATCCCAGGCTAGGCTGCAGATAGCAAGATGGAGAGGCAGGAACCGCACAGCCTGATGGGAGAGACTGAAAACTAATCTATGTTAATCAGATGCTCCCAGCAAAGTCTCTAAAGCCTTGGTTACAGGTGTGTCCTACTTCTTTCTGAAAGCTTTGATCCTTTAAGTGGATGGCGATTTGCACCTTGGAAAGGGTTCTTAAGTTAATCATTCTTTCACAGCAGGGCTCTTACGTATAAGCATCTGTACAGTTATTATGGATTTACACATACGTGTTGTATAGTGCTTTCTCACCAGTCCAGCCTGGTGAGTGCTCCAGATCCCTACCCACCTCACCCTCCTCATACTCTCTCGGCTTGCACAGCCTGTACACGAGCCCAGTCTAGTGAGTTCACCAGATCCATACGTGCCTTCACCCTCCTTATACTCACAGGCCTAGTTTGGGTACACAGCTTGCACACCAGCTCTGTAAAGCCCAGAGTCCCACCCACTTGTGTTGTTCCCACACTCTCAGACCTGGCTGGGGCTGCACAGCCTTGCACTATCCCAGCCAGGTGAGTGTCCCAGATCCCTGCCTGCCTGTGGCATCCTCATACTCCCAGGCTTAGTTCAGGTTGTGCAACCTGCATACCAGGCCAGCCTGGTCAGTGACTCAGCTCTCCACCTGTCTTCACCATCTTCACACTTTGAAGCCTACCTTGGGTAGTGCAGCTTTGGTACCAGCCCAGGCAGAAGCAGCCAGGAGTCACATTCACGTGCTTTATTGGTCACCACTGAATTGGAATCACTTCTGACCCTTCAATCAAAAACACCGAGTAGCTGAAAGACTGGCTGGCCAACACTATGTTTGAAGTGAAATCAACCAAGCTTGGGCAACAGTAAAAACAGAACCTAAGCTCCATGCAACAGGGGAAGGTTAGAATCTCATATCAGAGACACAGTCAATGAAAGAAGTCCACATGGCCAGCCAGGTCACATCACAAAAATACAAACCCTATGGAAGGCCAGGACACCACATCATTTATACCTCACTCCACTAATCCTGTAGAAATTTTCTCCATTGAGAATTACCTAGACAAAGTGTAAGACACAGAATTGAAAAAAAAAATAAACATGCTGAAAGAATCCAAGGAGATTAAAGAGGACATGAACCTCAGTGAACTTAGGAATAAATTCTCAAGTGAAGACCAAGAAAGCACAATGGATGGATAAGGTGATGAGGGCAATTCAGCATTGAAAACTGAATGCAGTAAAGAGAAATACTGAGGAACACTCAAGAGGAAATGGACATGGAATTGAGAACCTCGACAAGTCAATTAGACAACCCAAGGGGAAGCCTGACAGGTAGAATGGAGTAAGTAGAAGGTAGAATATCAGAACCCGAAGACAATGTAGAGGAATTGGACCACTCATGCAATGAATATGACAAATTAAAACTCACAAAAAATATGACACACCGTGACAAGACCAAATCTATGAATCCTAGGCCCAGAAAGATAAAAATCCTAGGTTAATGCCATAGATCAGATCTCCAAGAAGATCATGTGAGAAAACCAGGAAAATTAAGATGTACAGATAAAGGAAGTACACAGAGCATCAGATAGACGGGACTAGGAAAGAAACTTCCCATGACATATATACCTAAAACACAAGATGTACAGAACAAAGAGAGAGGGTGCTGGAAGATGCCAGAGAAAAACTATGAGTCACATGTAAAGGAAAACCCACCAGAATGACAACTGACTTCTCAGTGGAAACTTTAAAAGCCTGAAGAGCCTGGAGCACCGTACTGCAAGTTCTAAAGGACAGTAGAGGCCAACCTAGCCTATTTTACCCAGTGAAAAGTCTGCCATACTAATGACTGCTGGGAGAGGGAAAATTAGACTCTCCCAGGGTAAGCCTCTTATTGGTTATCCAATACAAAGTGGTCAGCCCCTGAAACACACTCAAACAACAAACACGGACTTAGCAGATTGTGTTTTCATATTTGTGCATACATACATACACATACATAGATGTATACAGAGACAATAAAAAAAAGAGGCTGTCCGTTTGAGAGAGATGGAAGGGATTAGGGTAGGAAAGGAAAAGAGGAAAGTAATGTAATTTTATTTTTATTAAAATGTATTAAAAATAAAAATGAAATAAAAATTATCTGCCATAGTTGAAAGTGTAAAAAACAAAACAAAGCAAAACAAAAATCTTCCCAGTATACAAACAGACTAAAACAACTCCTGTCTACCAAACCAGCTCTACAGAGAATGATAGAAGCAATACTTCACACTGAAGAAAGAAATAGGCATAGACAAATAACTACAGAAAGAAAACAAGTGAAGCTATAATTATGGGAACACAAAATAGAACTAACATCACAAAAAACAAAAAACAAAAACAAATAAAATGACAACAATCAACACACACTTTTCAACAATAACCTTAAACAATACTAACGGCTGCCACTCCCCAATCAAAAGATGCGGGTTGAATAGATTAAGACTCAAAATCCTGGGGAAAGAGAGGTGGTACTGGCTGCTCTTCCAGAGGACCAGGGTTCAATTCCCAGCACCCACATGGCAGCTCATAACTGTCTGTAACTCCAGTTCCAGGCGATCTGACACCCTCACACAGACATGTATGCAGGCAATATACCAATGTATATTAAAATGCATAAATAAACAAATAAAAAAGATTAAAAAAACCAAAATTCATCTTTCTGTTGTCAACAAGAAATTCATCTTACCTTTAAGGATAGGCATCGGCTTAGAATAGAATGGTGGGAAAATATTCTAAGAAAATGGGACCAGGACACAAGTAGGCTTTGCTGTCTTAGTAGCTGATGAAATAGACTTCCAGCTGAAATTCACTGTAAGAGATAAAGAAGACACTTCATTCTGCTCGAGGGAGCAAACAGTTCACCACAAGGCGTTACTATCCTAAACATATATGCACCAAACTCTGGTGCACCCAATTTCACAAGATGTGCACTACTAGAGTTCAAGACAAAGGTTAACCACAACTCAGTAATAGCAGGTAACTTCAGTAGCCCACTTCTTCCAGTAGACAGGTTATCTGAACAAAAAATTAATAGGAAAATGTTGGATGTAAAGTACATCGTCCATCAATGGACCTAACAGATATCTACAGAATACTCCACCCAAACACCAAAGAATATACATTTGATTCAGCAGTCCATGGAATCTTCTCAAAATGGACAACATCCTAGGACACAAAACAAATCTCGACAAATACAGGACAGCTGAAGTGACATTGTGTATCCTACCCGAATCACAGTGCAATAATGCTTAAAATCAACAGCAAAAGAATCTTAGTAATACAAGAGCTCATGGAGATTAAACAGCACATTACTGAATGATGTTTAAGTCAAAGAAGAAATCAACAAAGAAAGAAATTCCTGGAGGTACATGAAAATGAAAACACAATACAACAAATGTTAAAAGTAACCCTGAAGGCAATTCATAGCTCAAAGTGTCTACATTTAATAAAAAAAAGAGCCAAATAAATGACTTAATGATGCAGCTCGAGTGCAGAAAAATAAGAATAAACCACATCTTAACCTCTGCTCTGTAATTTGTCCACTAAAAAAATATGAACAAAGATCTTGAGTAACTTCTTATCCCTTCTATAAAATTATAAAATTCATGATGTCTTTTTTCAACTTGATAGTGAGGCACATGCCCCTAACCACCTAATTTGCTAAGTACAATGAGAACATTTTCTCTTACAAACACACACACACACACACACAACACACACACACACACAGAGAGAGAGAGAGAGAGAGACAGACACACACACACACACACACACACACACACACACACACACACATACATACAGAAACAGACAGACAGAGAGAGAGAGACAGAGATGGGGAGAAATCTTTGGGTGGATGAGTAGATGACCCAAGTCAACTATGGCTTGCTTTCTCTCAGAAGGATTTTCAAATGTCTTTGGTACACATTTGGACAAGTCTCTTTCATCTTCAGAAAAGTACTAAAATGTCTCCTAAACTATCAAAGACTTATAAATCCAGGATCTGAAAAACAAAAACAAAATGAAATAAAAACAACAACAACAACAACAAAAACAAAAGCAAAAAAACCCCAAACCCCAAATCCAAACTCTTTAGAATGTAAAACATAACTAAAAAGATAATTATACAAATTTAACTTTTATACACAAAACCCCACCCCAGTGTTACCAGGGCCCACTGCTGTACAGAAACCAGTTCTGTGTCACAGAACCTGGTTGGAAGAATTAGCGACAGTTCTAGAGGTTATTGAAAAAAAAAATTGATCTGGTAGTTATTTATTTACAATGAACACAAATAGCTACAGGAATGCCCAAGGCATTGTACTTAATCACATCTAATGCTTTACATTAGATTCTGAAACCCTTCTGTCAAAAGTCACAACTCGCTCAGTAAGTATTTATTTAAAGAGTTCAGGAGGTTGGCACAGCAGCACACTTCAGCCGGGTAGCAAGAACAAAAGGGGTCCTGTACAGGGAGAGAATACGGGCACTTCAGAGAGAATGTGCCTCGCCTTTTTCTTCCTTGGCTCCTTCAACTCTGGTACTAAAAAATTACAAGGGTGCAGGTACATTTACACTCTCGTGCATTTATCAGCCTGTGACATTTATTGGGTCTGTCTGTGCAGAAATGTGAACAGCCATCATGGAAGGAATTCAAAGGAACCGCAAGACCAGACCTTTGTCCCGGGAAAATGCACATGAAAGAAATGAGCAGATGCCCGGAATAACACATCAAGAGTGTATGAATGGAGTAAAATCTCTAGGTACACAATTAATGAAAGGCTCCTTGAGTGGAGGAATTGAGAGAATTGGGTCAAGGTAATCAGCAAAGCTCTTACAAGCTGATTTTGAGGCTGGGTTGAAGGGTGAATGGAGCTGGATGGAATGGAGAAAGAGGGGATGTACGCCTCATTGCGTGGGGCATATGATTTTGGATGGGTATAATTTGTGGCTTGTTGATACAATGCCTTTTGTCAAATTAGTTAACAGTGTAACATTTTGAAATAAGGGAACATCACACTAGAAATGTACCTAAGTGCCGTCGGTGAAGGAGATGGGACCAGGGTAGCCTTCTTTGTTCTCTTGGAATGCCAAGTTCCAGGTTGACCCCAGGTCTGACTACAAATTCTTCTTAAGAAAAGAATACAGACTGCACCAAGGAAAGCATTCTTTCCATTTAGGAATAAAGAGACTTCAAAAGAGAAGAGTTAACTCTGAAGATACCATGAAAGGAATTAACCCTAAATGTGCCATGAAAGTAGACCACTAAGGAAGGATGTGCCCTATGAGCCCCCCAGGGATTGTGGAGTAGAAGGAATCTAAGTTTTCCCCATAAGGTAGGGTGGTAATCACTGTAGTTAGTTTTAATTATCAACTTGACATAGCCTAGAGTCATCTGAGAAGAAAGCCTCAGTTGAGGAATTGCCTAGATCAATTGGCCTGTGGGCATGTCTGTGGTGGATTGTCTTATTAATTGATATAGGAAGGCCCAGTCCACTGTGGGTGTCACTTCCCCTAGCCAGGTGGTTTGTGCTGTGGGATGTTTTGTATTCTGTGAATATGTATTGCTCTGATTGGTTGATAAATAAAATGCTGATTGGCCAGTAGCCAGGCAGGAAGTATAGGTGGGACAAGCAGACGAGGAGAATTCTGGGAAGAGGAAGGCTGAGTTAGGAGATGTCAGCCCACCATCCAGGGAGCAGCATGTCATGGAGCATGTGGCAACATATAGATTAACAGAAATGTGCTGAGTTTAAGTGCAAGAGCTAGTCAGTAGTTAGTCTGAGCTAATGGCCGAACAGTTTTAATTAATAAAAGTCTCTGTGTGTTTACTTGTGGGACTGGCGGGTGAGAGAGATTTGTCCTGACCACGGGCCAGGCAGGACACAGGAAAACCTCAGCTACAGGTTTGGATTGCATAAGAAAGCTAGCTAAGAGTGAGCCAGTGAGTGAGCCACCAAGCAGAATTCATTCACGGTTTCTGCTTCAATTTCTTGCTGATGGTCTGTGACCCAAAAGTGTAGGCCGGATAAACCCTTTCTTCCCTCTGTTGCTTTTTGTTTTGTCCCAGCAGCAAAATGGGAACTAGAACACCCATGTACCAGGTACTGACGGTTAAGGTTACCAGCGAAGGGATGGGTGGAGGGTGGAGGGTGGCAAGGAGACCCCAGAAGTCTAAGCCATTATTTCTTACTGTAGGAAGTGTAGGCCTGAAGATGAGTGAAAACACGGTGGGCACTTAGAAGACATAGGCTGTCAGAGAATGTGGGCAGATAGCACCAAACTGACAAGTGACAGTTGACATTTGAATCGGGCCTTGCAGATCCGTTTGCTGTGTTCTAGGTGAGGTAGGTGGGACATCTGAGGCAGTGGGATAGGCCGTCAGAGAATTACGGAAGCAGAAAAGAGCGATGTGTTCAAAGAGGCCACGCTGCATCTCGAAGGAAACTGCCTATGTTGTGGGCAAGAAAGATGAGAGAGAGAAAAGATAGATGTTTTGGCACATATACTAATCAGCTATCTCAAGGCAGTTTCAGTGGCAGAAGTTCAGGCTGGACCACTCCCCTGATCGACTCAGTCCAGCCAAATCCATGTGGTAGCAAATGGCGTCATCATATCTCCTGAGTTCTTCATCAGACCAGCTGTAGGGAGAAGAAATGGGTCAAGGGCACCTATGGCCCAAAGGAGACTTACAGCATATCCTTTTAAACATTAGCAGGTCTAAGTTATAATTTTTATTACTTGGGTGAAATCAATCATAAACACAAAAAAGAGTCTTCTACAGAGGTCAGGAGAGCTGTGACTGGGTCCATGATGGAGTTTGGGGGTCACTGGCATGATACAGTCTGCATGATGGTTAATCAGGCATTTGCTGTAGTTATTCCTAAAGCTGTATTTGTTTTGTGATATTCTCTGTATAATTTTTTTGCAGTAAAATTTATCAGTAAGGTTCTCCTAAGAGTGAATCGAGTTTTGTGTAGGCGTGTGCCATAGATACAGACAGAGAGCTTGATGGAGGGGACTGAGAGGAACCATGGTGGCAGAGATCAGCTGTGGCTCACACTGGCTGCTCAGAGCCTTGAACTGAAGGCACAGTGAGTTCTGACATGCAAACCCTCCACCCCCAAAGCCTACCCTAACTACTCAATAATTTCCTCTAACAATCTCCTCAGGCTCACCTTGCTAGAAAGCCTCAGGTCTTTATATTCCACTTTGTTGAGGTGACTTTTAATATTAGGTGACCTGAAAACATATTCATTGACTCTTCAGTTTGATCAATATAGGTCTATGGCTGTTGGAAAAAAAAAACATACACATACAACGACATGCCGTGCCTTTTTTGTCTTACCAATAATCCATGCATCACGCAGACTTGACATTGGCTTTCAGAGCACATCCCAGTTCCTGAGGCATGTTTGCTTTATAGTAAGGAGCTAAGCATCTCAGGCTGTGGGTACCGGTGTCAGGAATATATGAGTTCAGCCAAGACAATGAGCAGGATGCTAATAGAGCAGTAACTAATGCAGCTAAACAAACATATTCCCAATCCCCCTGACATCTTTGAATATCCATCTCAGGCATCTCTGTCCTGACTGGCCAAGAGCTTTATTCACCATCTGCTTTTCCTTGGATAGGGGAAGCAGGGTGCCTCGAACAGAGCTTTTGCATAGAGAAGCCTGTCAGCCTCTATTAACTATATACACAAGTAAAAGTAACTAAGGTCCACTGTGTGTGAGTGAAGCTTTGATATGGTCCTGTAGTAATTCTGGCTCATTCATTTTAGGGAGTAGGTTTGAACCTTGCTATCTTTGTATGTATATTAACTTCTTGCAGAGAGGATATAGTGTGAATAACAAATTAAGGATCAGATACTTTAGGTCAACGGGGCATTCACAAATGTTCAATGTCATGGCTAACATCAATTGAAACCATAATACCACTTGGCAGAGAGGCGAGATGGAGGTAGAACCTTCAAAATGTAAAGAGAATGATCCAGCAAATTAGCCAGTGCATATTAAATATTCTTACAAAACAGCTTGCTTTGCATTGCTTTTATGCAAACTCCTGCACCAAGTTTGTGAGGGACTTAAATTTGCATTTCTTCATACCCTGTGGGTCATTCCTGATAATGAAGCATAAAGAATAGGCAGGTGTTACATGGTTTTCCTAAGGAGACACAACCAAGTCTATTCATCCTAGATTGGATGCTGAGATACATCACAGCATGATTCTACCCAAGCCTGATTCAATAAACCAGGGGGGGCTATTGCGGTTACTTACAGGAACATGGAGTGACTCAGTTGTATCAAAAGGGCCCGACCCGTGGAGGATGATGACTTCCCCAAATGGTGTCACTAGTGTACCCCATGCAGTTCTCATCTCCATTTAAGAGTCTCCTCGCCTCTCAGAGTTGTTTTCTCACATGACCTCAGGGAGAGTCTTAGGAGTCTTGTAGATTTTCTGAGCTTCCTGTGCCTCCTGAGTTTCACTAGCTTCCTTCCTCCTACCCATCCCCCCCACCCCCCGTGTGTGTGTGTGTGTGTGTGTGTGTGTGTGTGTGTGTGTGTGTGTGTGTGTACAGAGACCAGGGGTCAACCTTGGGGGTCATTTACCAATAGTCATCTATCTTGTTTATTAACAAGAGGTTCTCTAACTGGGGTCTGGGGCTCACTGACTTGGCTAGGATGGCTAGCCAGCGAACTTCAGGGATCCACCTGTCTCCTACTTTGCCGCACTTTGTGCTTAAAAGTTGACACTGCCATGCCTGGCTTTCTATGTGAGAATTGGGAGATTAGAACTAGGGTCTGCCTGCTTGTACAGCAAGTACATCACCACTGGGTCCATCTCCCTAGCTCAGCTTCCTGGGTCTCACGAGCTACTCACCCCACACCAGGAGGAAATGTTTTAATTCAGAAAAATATATAGATAACGGAAATTCAACCAATCAAGCACAAAGTATTTAATGTATATTAGATGAAGAACTTTTTGGAGAATGTCTTACCTATTGTCTTCACACATCAACGGAGAGAATACAGAGTAATTAGTGTGATGTCACATACCCAGTCAGGCATATATAGTGAGATAGTGCTTTAAAATAAAAACTAACCAAATGAGGACAGGCTCCAAAGCTACACAGAGAAATCCTGTCTCGAAAAACAAAAACAAAACAAAACAAAAAACCTAACTAACCAAATGAAGAGTGGAGACTTTGGAAGCCAAGTGAGTTTGGATACACAGAGAACCATTTGCTGATTGATGGTCTTAGGGAATTTCATTATCTTTACTGAAACTCAGTTTTTTAACCTATAAAATGGCAATGATTTTAATATGTCATACTTATAACTATGCTTAGTTGTACCACACATCAATGTTCCTCACTACTCGGCTGCCAGCCTGCCCTAATATTCCATGTTTTAGATAGGCAGCATCAGGAAAAATACCAAGATTAAATCTGGAAGGTACCAGAAAGGATAGAAGGATACACTTGGCAGAGTTGGAAGGACCCAAGGTTTAAGATTCACCCCGAGGGCCGATGATATGCCATCTACTTAATGTTACATAGCTTGAGAGCTGAAAGTCCCCTACATTTACCTCCTCTGAGGTCAGACATTGATTCTCTAGAAATGTTCTGTTCTCCGAGGTTTTAGGAGGTGAGTCAGATGTTGCAAAGAAATACACAGATCCCTTTCTAAGGGAAGGCCCCCTACCCAGCCTTGAATATCTCCATAGCCAGCAGCTGTTCCTTCAGGATCACCTCAGTTTTTGAGGCTAGGTCACATTCCGCTTGAACACCCTCAGCCAAGGTCAGAGTCAACAATGGGAGCTGAAAGCACTTTTTTTTCCCCCTGCGTGTTTTCCAGCCAATGACTGAGGGAAATGGTGGTGGGAGGGAGAGCCTAGCGGTTTCCACCTTCTCACCCTCCTCTGGTTGGAACCCTCAATGGAATAGCTTCCATCAGAGCGGCACGCGGCTTTCCCACTCCGTGTGGGTCTGAGGGTCCTTCTGCCCAACTTTATTTCCTCCTTTCCATTTCACGCTGTCACTCCTCAAGAAACCCCTTTTACCCATAATTCTGCCTCAACAGCCGTTTGCTTCCTGGTACTGACTGGTCACATCCTGGCTGGGGTGGGGAGGAAGCTTTAGTGCACGTGCGCTAGTGAGCCGGCGACTAAGAACGGAGCAAGAACTCGGCACCGGTTAAAGAGGATGAGAAGTGTTAGGAGGGCTCATTGCAGGGGGGTTCCTGGCCGCCAAGAACAGCTCCAAGGGCTGGGAATGGAGGGAAGAGAGCAGTACCAATCAGCAGTGGGCTGGAGACAGGCATGGATACAGGAACCCAGTGGACAAGATGAATCGTGTGTTATGCGGATGCTCTCCAACCCCACGCGCTACCAAGTTAGATAGAAATACAACAAAAGGAAATCCCTGCTTAACCCAGTAATGCGGGAGTTAATTCAGCTACAGGTCTCTGGCAGTGGCATGTATTTGAAAGAGAAGTATTGCTTGCTATCATCTGCCGGGTATCTTTTGCCTTTGGAGATGCCTGTCAACCATGTAGCCTTGCATTCCCATCATGGAGTCAGGGGTAGACCGAATCAGATCACGGAAACCCTTGGACCTAGTGAGTAGTCTGGGGAGAGTAGATCTCAGAAGAAAGAGACTGCTTTCAGGGATTGATACGGATGGTGAGGGACAGTGGTTCTCGCTCTTCTTGCTGGGGCAGGGAGTTCAAACATGGTATGAACCCGAAGCTCCTGGGGACCACATCTGGAGAGAACCTGCCTAAGGATGAAGCCACGGTGATGATCTAATTTGAGAACAATTTAGACATAGGGAGAAAATTGTGTTGTTTCCTTGAGCCATTTGGATTTGGGTAGGTCTCTCTGATATTATTATTAGATTTTGACTAATACAATACAAGTTGTCCAGATTGATCCTGTGCTGAAACCGGCAATATCCTGGAAAAGTGTTCAGCTGCTAATCAAATACTAATATGAGTTTATGAAACATAAAGCTGCCTGTTCCTAATAGGGATGGCCTAATGTGTCTTCCTTATGGCTTCTAATGAGAAATCAATGACAATCGTGTGTGTGAATCAGAAGTAGCAACTTCTCTTAGATCTGCCAATGTCTGTAACACCTAATTCTAAATAAGGGCTAGGATATTCTGTTGGGGAAGCATCAAAATTTTGTAATGTGTTGAGTGGGCCAGGGAAGTAGCTGGAGCTCTCTGGTTCTGAGAAAAGGCAAAATTTACAGTCCACAATGACCTTCTTTTTGACAATATAAAATGCTGCCTTTAGAAGCTGATTAGTAAAAATCAATGCATGCAGAAACCTGGGGAAACTGTCATTACCGGTCCAGAAAATGATTGTGTGTGTGTGTGTGTGTGTGTGTGTGTGTGTGTGTGTGCGCGTGCGCGCGCGCGCGCGCGCTAAGACAAGGGTGTTTCCCAGTGTTCTGAAGGGTGTTTGGGTTTCCTTAAAAGGCAGATATCAACTTCTGTGTAAATGCTGAAGTCTGCAGAAATGCCGTGATCTGGAAGTAGGAGGTGTCAAGACAAGTGTGGATGACTCAATAAAGAATGTTGAGAAAGGGGGGTTGGTGGATACCGATCCACGTCTGTACATGAGATAGAGACATTGTCAAATCTTGAAACCCCAAAGTCCAACTGGCTTTCTGCATTTCTGCAGGGTTCTCAAACCTCCATATGCAGCTGCTCCATAATTTACTGTTACATATATGTTTTCGTTCTTTGGTGGTGAAGGCAGTCATGGCAGTCGCCGGGCACAGTACAGTTTCTTCCACTTGCGTTGTAAGAGTCTATGTCTGAGGAGGGAGGGGGAATGGGTTGGTATAGAAAACAGAAGAAAATCTTTTTTTTTTTTTAAATAAGAAATTATTTTAAAAAAGAGGCTGTGTCTGAGATGCTCAGTGAGAACATTTGCTAGAATTTCTGCTTCAAAGGTAATGCTTCATACCATTTACACCCCTTACCTACCTCCAAGCCTGCCACCACAGTCTGATCAAAGACATTCGGGGTTCAGCTCACTTGCAAAACCCTGTCACTTCCTGATTGCTTCCATGCTTGCTTCCTTGTGCTCTGTGTTTCACTGTCTCCTGCCCTCTACCACCTAGCAGTACCCAACAGCTCATCAATAGGTCTAACAACTACTCTGTGCCTGTCTTAGTTGTTGAGGCCACACAGTGAACAAGACCAACAATGAATCAGAGTTGTTAGAGTTTATTGTCTCTCAGTAACTCAGAGTCTCATCCAAGTCAGCACCCCTCCCGACAGCTTCCCGGTGTCCACCCACGTTCTTTCCCATCTCTTAGGGAAGACACTGTGCTTCTTCCCCAGAAAGCCGAGACAACTCCTTTTCCCTCCTGAATCCTCACAGGAACATCGTGGCTCTTCGTGTCTTAGCTAGATTGTTTATTTTATTAGCTAGCCTTTTTTTTTTTTGCATAGAGGTATTAGTGAAATAGAAATGAAAACTTCCTGTGGCCCAGTGTGTGCACCGTATGAAGAGGGAAGGTCAGACCGGGAGGAATTCCGGGTGAGGCAGTCATACCTGTGCTCTTCAGGGCTTCAGTCCACTTTATTCTCTCTTGCAGGTCCGTAACCAGCACACTTCACAAGCTGAAGAAAGAGCTAAACGTTCACAAACCATGAAAATCTTCCTGACTCATTAGCGCTTGCTGGCAATTTTGCCTAAATTTGCTGTTTTTCATGAGATTATGTTAGACATATACAAGTCCAAATTTGTTTTTTGAGACTTTCATTTTTCCCCCTTTTATTAGAGCATAATAGCCTATTTCATACCTATAACATGCCCTTTAAAGCTGATATAATAGCATGATTACAAACCATTTTAGGAGAAGAACACGCATACATTTAATTGACAAAAAGAGGTTAAAACACAGACATGTACTTACTATGGATCTTTTCCATGGGAAGTTTTTGGCATATCATTTATATATCTAATTTTATATTTTATATGTATTTTTACATTTATTCATTTGTGTGTGTGTGTGTGTGTGTGTGTGTGCTTGGTTGTGTGTATAGGCCAGAAGACAACTTACAGAACTCGGTTCTTTTCTTCCACCATCACTGGCCTTCTAATTTTCTCTATGGGTCCCACCATTCACTGCCCTCTAATTTTGTACTTTTTATGCTGTTAAGTTTTATGTATGACTCTTTCAAATAGCTTATAATTGGTTATTTGATTTATATATTAAATGGTCTCTAAAGGCTCCTGTCCTCAGTAAAGCCTCAGTTGCCAGGTGCTGAGGCCACTGGGCAGTAACAGAATCATTAAGAGCTGTTCTCTCTCTCTCTCTCTCTCTCTCTCTCTCTCTCTCTCTCTCTCTTCTCTCTCTCTCTCTCTCTCTCTCTCCCACCCCCACCCCATCTCTTGCCCTCTGTCCCATCACTCATTGCTAGGAAGTAAACAGTTTCTTTTCTTTTTGCCCATTTCCCCATTTTTATTGTTGGATAGTTTCCCACATTTATTTAAAGAATTTTGTTCGTTTTCAACACCTGTTCCTCTCACCCTCTCACTCATCTCCTTTCTCCCACCGCCATTCCTCTTCTTGGTGACACACCCTTTTTCCTTTTGTATCTTTTTTCTGGGTACAGCCCACTGAATCTTGGAGGTTCTTGCCTTAGTGGGGGTGGGAAGTTATTCATTCAACAAGGATACCCTGTCTGCAGCTGCAGTACTGAAGAAAGGGATGCCCTTCCTCCCAAGCCTTAGTTGAAGATAGTCTCTCCGAGAGGAGTAGGGCTTCATAGGTGTCTCCCTTGTCCGCGATGGAATTCAGGTCTTTGGCTGCAGCGGGCTCATGAGTGCAATGGCCACGCCATCCATGTCTAGAAGACATCTGTTGGCAGCATCTCTTCCCATCCTTGGCTCTTGTATTCTTTCTGCCCCATGTCGGGATGCTCTCTGAGCCTTGGTGTGGCTGTGTGATAGCCATGCCAGGTGATGCTGAGCATGCTACGGCGGGCAATGTTTTTGCCATGTATTCCCAAAGACATACTTCCTCGACACAGGCCCCACAGGTAATGGAGCTGACCAATTATAGACTGAAACTAGAAGCCACATTAACCCTTCCCTTCCCTTCTTTAAGTTGATTGTGGGGGTGGGGTTGTCATAATGATAGAAAGGCGGCACACGTAATTGGATTCAGTTTTTAAGCATCAGTAAAACCTGAGAGTTCATGCCTCTTAAAGAAGGGAGACAATCCATCTACATTTGATAGACTTTCTGATGACTTTTAATTGATTCCACCTTTTGTGTTTTCTCCGGGGCAGTTCCTTTCCCTTTGTTTCATTTTCTTCTATTAGATTTCAATTTTTAAAAATTAACTCTTGCTCTTTATATTGGCTTGAAAATTATGCATCTCGTTGCTTTTTAAAAGCTCAGCACACACACAACTTAGTGTTGTTTGATATTTTAGTTTTGCCTTATTTAAGTCCTTAAAATTAATTGATGTTATTATGAAGTGCATTTAAATTGCTTCTAGAAAATGGGCCTTTTTCTCAGCCTTGCACCAAGTTCCTTCAGTCTTGTTTTCTTTCCAAAGTTTTTCCAGCCCTTCCAGATGATGGCATGGGCTTCTAAACTCTTCAGCATTCCTCTCAAAATGTCTTTTTTTATTTTTGCTTCTCTACTGAATTATTGATAGGATTTCAGGGTATAAAACTGTAAGTTCCTTGTTATTTTCCCTCAGCCTTGTGATTATTTGATTCTATTGTTTTTTTTCTATGCATTGTTGATAAGAAATACGTTACTGCCTTATTGCTTTACAAATCCTGCATTTCTCTGCTTGTTTATAGAGATTTTTTTCTCTTGATTCATGCAGTCTAAAGTTTACCACAGTATAACTCAATGTTGATTTGTTTATATTTATCTTGTTTGAGCTCAGTGTACCTCTTCAACCTGAAGATGAGGCATTTTAAAATCCTCCACCCTTTTCTTAAATATCAGCTTCATCTAGTATCTCTGGATCACAACCAGTAAATCATACATCATTGGCCAAATTTGGCCAGTGCAAATAAAGTTTTATTGAGACAAGCCACACCCATTATGTACACAATGTGTGTAGCTGCTCCTGTGCAAATGTGAGTGGCTGTGAAAGAGATTAATCAGCTCATTGAAAACCTGAAACATTTACTATTTATTTTATTTTGCAATATGTGAGTCAATCTCTGATCTAGGCTTTCATTCTGGAACATGTATTACACTTACAGAGACTTTTCATCCTACACCTTGTGTCTATTAATCTCTTATTGCAATTACTCTGATTTTACCTCTCTGTATTTCATTCTAAAGAGTTTTCTTAAGGCTATATTTTAATTAATAAATTTTCTTTATAATTATGTATAACCAAATATTTAATATACCTATAGAAGTTTTTAATCAGTTATAGTTTTACTTTTATAAGAATTTAGCTTAAATCCTTTTTAAAATAAACACTTTAAACTTGTATCTCATGTATATGGGTATTAGCTGCCATATGGGTGCTGGGAACTGAACCTAGGTCCTCTGCAAGGACAACCATTGCCTCTAACTGCTGAACATCTCTCCAGCTCTAAGCTTAAATTCTTAAATGTTGTTTTCCATTACTGTATCTGATCTGTTCTATCCTTCTCTTAGGCATTTAGATGGTTTTTTAAAAGATATATTTTACTTTTAATTGTGTGTGTGTGTGTGTGTGTGTGTGTGTATGTGTGTGGGCGTGTAATGTGCATGTGAGTGCCAGTGCCTGTGGATTCCAGAAGAGGGCATCAGATCCCCTGGAGCAGGAGTTTAAGGCAATGAGCCACCCAATGTAGTTGCTTGGAACCAAACTGTGGTCTTCTGTAAGAGCAGTAAGCACGCTTAATAATTAAACCATCTCTCTAGCCATTCACTGGAATATTTTAAGTGGTTTAATCACTTCATTTTTTAGGGTATTTAACCTTCTATCTGTGTCTGTGGGCTCTTGTTACGGTGCGTTGATTTCTCTTCTCTTCATGTAGTATTTTAGTGGGTCCTGGTTCTAGAAATTTCTCATTCTAGAAGTTTCAATTTTGCCTTTTACAGACACTTCAGAGATTTATGTCCTTGGGACTAATTTCTACATTAATTTCTTGCCTTAATGATTCCTGCACCCACGAGTCATGAAAATTTGCTGCACATGCTGGTGTGTGCTGCAGGCTTCCTTCCTTCCTTTCCGTTTTCGTTCTCCCTGTCACCCCTACTGTATCCTTCCATTCTTCCCCTCTTTCCTGCCGTTCTCCTTTCTTCCTTACCCCGTGTTTTTCTCTCTTCTGTCTCCCCAACTTTAGTTCGTACCCCCATTCTCATTACTGCTATGTCGATCAACAGAAAACGTGCTCTGGTTTCATGACTTTGTCATTTCCCCTTCTAACAAAAACAATAAACAGATGACCACACAATTCACATTTTCAGGTTCGAGATCCATATCAATGTTAGTGCACAGAGATAGATTTGTGTAGCCACACCCAGAATTAGGATATGAAACAGCTCCCCTATATTGGTAAAAATTCTTCACCATTTCCTGAAGCTAGATGTTTCTCTGTCTTTCAGAGCATTGCGTTAACTTTTAAATTATTTGTTTTGTGTGCTCACACATGCATGTGTGGCAGTCTCCCTGGAGTCTGTTCTCTCCTTTGGCTCACAGGTCACCAGGCTCGGCAGCCTTTGCCTGCTGAGCCGTCTCACTGGTTGTATTGAATTCTTGTGTTTTGTTCTGAGCATCATATATACATCCATGGTCCAGCCACAGGGGCCAGGAAGGTCAATCTCTTGTCTCCAGGACTTCAGTCCGTTTTTACCTACCATGTTTCCAGTAATTGCAGTTGGCCAGAACAGCTATCACCACACAAACAGATAATCACATCACCTGCTGAACTTGTCAGCATTTTCTAGAGAAACAGAACCAATAGGATGTGATGTACGTAGGAAGAGATTTGATTTTAGGAGATTTAGCTCATACTATTAGGGAGGCAAGTCCAAAATCTGCCGGGTGGGCTATCAGGCTAAAGACCTGCAGAAGAGTTGATGTCATTCAAGCCCATAAGCTGTCTTTGCAGAAATCCTTCTTTCCAGAGGGAAGTCTGTGGAACAAACATCCAGCTCTCCAAGCATCTGGAAGAGGACTACCCACATCACAGAAAACAACTTACTCCATTCAAAGTTCACTAATAACTGTTAATATCCTGCAAAGCACTCTCACAGGAACATCTAGGATGTTTGACAACATATTTAGAAACATCAAGTTGGCACCTAAAATGAATCATCTTAAATCTAACTCTTGTTGTGTTTGCACACACATGCATTGTGATAAAGCATACTTAATCGGCAAATAATGACAGCTACAGGGTCATATTTTCACATAACACAATACAACTCAATCATGCATATGTCTGAGACATGCTTGCTCTTACAAAAGATGCAAAGCCCCTGGGTCATGCACACTCTTCTTAAATACACTACAACTAAAATATTCTGGTATAAAGTTAACAATAATTACATACTATTACCTACATAGAAATCATATATAATAAGGGGTCTAAAAGTAGGAAGAAAACAAAGATGTCTGATACACAAAAACTTATTTATACCAAAATAAAAAAGAAATATAACAGCAAGAACCCTCAGTTTGAGGACTGGGTACATGGTTGTAGGTTATATTTATAGCTAAGTTCTTTTTTTGAAACAGGGTTTTGATACATAGCTCAAGTCACCCTTAGAATTTTGTCTCAATCCCTGAGAGCTGGGATCACAGCTGTATGCCACCATACCTGGCATACACGTTCCTTCTTCACAACTCATTCCATATTATCCTTGCCCCCACCAAGCATCTCCTCTAGTTACAGTCCTTTGCTTGCTAGGTTGACGTATCTTCATTCCTGGATGAAGGGTCTGGCTCATTGCTAGTCTGCCGAGACTGTACTATTGTACTTTTCCATTGACCTTAATTCCAGGACGTGATCTACTACTAAGGGGTCACGTGTTTCAGACATAACTCCTCCTTCCTCCACTGGGGAACAGTAGACCTACTTCTCCCTAGTGATGAGGACCATCCACCTAGCTAGAACAGAATTCTTTTTCTGTCTGTTGATTTAGAGGCATGGGAGGCCAAAGGTGCTGCAAGGCATTTTTTAAATGTTGGTTCAATAGAATTACTGTTGTGTTTCCTGGCTGAACTGAGACCTGCAGGCCGGCAGAGCATAATGGCAAAGGTTCAGGAAACAAAAATCATGTTAGTAGCTCACTAGGGCCACTCTTACTGGAAAACCCATGGAAGAATTAACAATATTTAAAAGCCAGAACAAATGTAATAAACCTTCCTATAACATTGTTGAATCCACAAGAGTGTTGAAGCATTCCTATTCCGGGTGCCAAAGCCATCTGAACTGGAGGAATGGCTGGATAAAAAGTCTACACTATATATCCTTTTTTCCTTTGTACCGTGAAGAGTCATATTCTAGAAAGAAACACCGGTGACCCATTTTTTAAAGTAAACCACACACACACACACACACACACACACACACACACACACACTACTTTTTTTTTTTTGGTTTTTTTGAGACAGGGTTTTTCTGTGTAGCGTCACACACACTACTTTTAGTTTAAAAAAGAAACACGGTCAATTAGAGCAATTAATTAAAATGCCATTTAAGCAAGTGCCATTCAAGCAATTACATTAAACTGTTAGCAGGGTAGATAGAAGCTTGTCATCGAAGCGTCTACAGCATCTTGGTATCGGACTGGAAGTGGACTAGTCAGACTTCTTAGACATTGAATATATCTTTTACATCTCCAAATTCCAGTGTCCTTGTTTGCCCTTCCTCCCTTCCTCCCTTCCTCCCTTCCTCCCTTCCTCCCTTCTTTACTTCCTCCCTCCCTCCTTCACTTCTTCCTTCCTTCCTTTGTTTCTTTTCTTCTTGCTTGCTTTTTTCTTCTCTTTGTGTTCTTTTTAGTGAGACATTTCACACCTGTACAAGCAGGCAGATGCATTTGGTAACTTAAATAAATGAGAAGGCAAGGAAAAGCAAACATCTCCACAGACATTTCCGCACTTGCCTACACTTCATCAATTTCCTACAAAGTGCTCAAACCCTGTGCCCTAAAGTGAACTTTCCATCATCTCCCCCTAAGGTATTTTCCCTCTTCTCTTTCCTTTCTGGGGATCTCACTGGATCCTAGTCATCCAATCATTTAAGCCCTTAGAGCTAGTGGTCATTCTTCTTCTCTCCCTAAAGCCATGAGTCATTCTGCGGATTATACCTTTAGGTGTTTACCGAAAGCCTGTTGGCATTACTGCAGATCTCAAATGTGTCAGGTTTTGCGTCGATGACCATCAGGGCTCCCAGCCTCTAGTGTTGCTTTTAGGCTCTAGTCAGAGTTGCTGCTCTTGTGGTGTGAATGTCTGAACGCTGCTCTGCATCTTGTTATCTTACTGGTTTGTTTCCCCCCTTACTGCCATCTCTTCAGTCATCCACAAGTGGAAGAGTGAGAGACGCATCTCTGAAGAGATCGAATTAAGGCGTGTTGACATAGTCTCAGTGTGTGACTCAGTCTCTTCTGCACTCTCTCCCCCTGAGGTCAGAAATGCTGCAGAGTCACAGTGCTCCCTCATGAAACTTACTCCTAAAAAAGGAGAGACTGAGGACATCATTGTTTATCAGCTCATCCTGACTTCTCCAGACTTTAAGCCTGGCACCATCCTTGTTTTTATTGTTGATGCAGGGTGAGGAATCTGATGTGCTAGACAGACTCTAGTAGATCTCCTTTCATGTTTTCATTCACAAAGAACCAAGGCAGGATCTGGGAATACTCCAAGAACAGGCACAAATCCTGTGCTTGTCCTTTGGTTTAGCCCTGAGAAGACCCGGTAGCTTCCCTTTGGGGTGTTTGGAGAATCCTGAGCCTGCCCTATTGGAAATGTGGCCAGCTTGCGGGAGAGATCACACTGAGAGACCTCTTGTGGAGAGCCATATGGAAAGAGAGAGTATGGGAGGGTAAGAGGGAGAGAGAGAGAGAGAGAGAGAGAGAGAGAGAGAGAGAGAGAGAGAGAGATATTGCTGGATAGGATCTTCTAGCTGACTCCATCAAGGCCCTATTCACAACGAAGAGTTAGCTTGGACATTCTGGCCGGATAGCACGCCAGCTCACCCCAGGCCCAGCTGACAGCACTCAGAGCAGCAGAGTTGCCCGAGTGAACCTAGCCAGTCCACTGAACATGGGGATAATGCAACGGCTTTTGTTTAAAGTCTCTGTTTAGAAGTGGTTTCTTCCACCGCAATAACTGAATAACTGAAGCAGGGGTCATTGATTGTGTGTGGGGTCTTATTTAATTATTCATTTGGTTGGACTCCACTTCCAGGCATTCAGTTTGTTTTTCTGTGGGTTGAAGTTAGGCATTCAATGAAAAAAAATCCCTCTAGTTCACAAGCAGTACAGGGCCTTTTTTTTTTTTTTTTAGAGGAACTCATTTGATGGTCCTTATCAATATCTGAAGCCCAGCAAAGCACACGCATAACAAAAACCACAAGCTCCAGGCTATGCATTGAATTGGCTAGATTCTTCTTGGTCTCTTCTTCATTAGGAAGTGCAATTATGTTGGCCTGTAAGACGATCGTTTAGGGTCTGGAGATACATTGATCTGAACTTCCCTTGGCAGGGAATAAGGGCGATATTGGATAGAAGAATGGTGTCGTTTTAGTTTGGAAAACTTCTATGAAATAAAAGGGGGAAATAAAAGAAAGCTGTCAAAGTGAGTATTGTCTGTCACACATGAAGATGCGATGGACACTTGACCCACTGGCCACAGGGACATGATAGTCTCCCTTCCCTGGAACAGAATTGACACGGGAAGTAGTTGTACGGTTAAGGATCTTCCCTCCCAGGTCCCTCGTGTGCAGTGTCAATGGAAGCGACGCTGGCAGTTGTGAGTCAAGAAGTCATTCTGTAGTGGGCATGATGGTGCACACTGGAAACCCCAGTGCTTGGAGATGGGAGCAGGAGGATCAGGAGTTCATCCTAACTCCACAGTGAGATTGAGCCCATCCTGGACTGCACAAGTCCAGTGAATGAATGGATGAATGAATGAATGATGTCTTTATGCCCATTCAATGCTCTTTCCTCTTGTGCTGGTAGACACGAAGGACTAGAAGTCCCCAGGGAATGAGAGAGCTCTAGGACAGAAGGAACCTGGCTATCGGAGTCATGCTTGAAAGCAGACCCTTTTGCCTACTAGGAACCTTCACCATGAAAGGTTACAAGGGAAAAATAACATTCTGTTTTATTTGAGACTTTAGAAACCTGAGGCTCATTTGTTACAGCAGCTAGCAGCCCCTTAGTGAACACAATTGTTCATTTATGTGGAAATCTGCTTACTCTTTTCATAGAGAGATCATTACTAGTTTTGAATGTATGGAGGAGTTGATTCATTTCCTTTAGCCTCTCTTCTCATATTTATAAGGAGGGCCAAGGCAGTATGTACACTCTGCAGGATTTTTGTCATCCTAAGTGAGATCCTATGGCACCTCCTTGACTGAACAGTACAACGTCCCTATTCTGAGCACTCTGGACACCTCATCTGGCTGAGTCAGCCTGATGACCTATGAACTGAATTCTCTTAGTGTCTGCATTTCTTTCAGACAGGTCAAGAACTTACCAGATGTTACGACACTGGTCACGGACCCCTGCTGCCTGACTTCAGAGGACAGATGGCTATCACTAAGCTACCCTGGGTAGAACCACATAGGACGCCCAGCACAGAGCCTGACACACAGTAAGTGCATCATCACACACATGAGTTTTATTTTCCTTCCTGTCTGAGGAAAGGAGGCATATGAAGCAAATGCGGATAAATAAACAAAATACAGGTGCGCGTGAAGCGCTCATGCTATTGATGTACAGGAGGAAAATTGACTCAGAGCCTGACCCAGGACAGACCTTACTTCAGGAAGTGTGGGACCGCTGGGCTCCTCACATCCTTCCCATCTCCTTCAATCCAGCACACATTTCTTGAGGCAAACTAGCGTTAAGTGTCTCACTTGAGATGTAACTGAAAAGCAAGACGGCCTTTTCAGTTTTTGGTCATGCGGCACTTTACATACTTGCAGTGCTTTTAAAAAATTACAGAGCCATAATGAGAACGCTCGGCTTTCTCTCCCGTCCTACCCGATATTATTAGACCATCTCCGGAACGGCGCTGGCAGCGCTCTTTTCAGAGAAGGAGCGGCAATTTTCCCCATTCTAATTGCTACACCGAGAGCAATTTGTCTTGGGAGCTGCGGAACCACTCTCTTCGTTCACCTGAAGTTTCATCAAAGCCATATGCTTAATCAGTGTTTGCTCATGTTTATGGTCTGGTGCTTACTGACAGCCGGTGCAAAAAAGAGTAAGTCCCCATCTGCATCAAAGTCCTCCTTAAATTCACCGGCATGCTGTTTCTGCGGTAATTTCAGTAGACAGGTGATTTTTCACGGCACCTTCCTGAGTTGCTCTCCCCTCCGCGGCTGGCTCTGTTTCTCTACCCGCTGTGCCTGGAAGATGTAGTCTTATTTGTACCACATGTGGTGGTGCTCAGCCTCCCTGCTTGCCTTGCTCATCCACTCATCTTAGTACTTGATGCAACCGGAAACTGACGTTCTCCGCCAGGTCATTTAGAAGCTGTGGCTAGCATGTCAGGGAAGCCGGGCCAGAGGTGAACTGTGCGCTTGTGCCTTTTTTGGACAGCAGCAGCAGAGACCTTAAAACAGCTCTAGCGGCCCTAGGATCTAAGGAGTTTAACCCAGGGAAGGTCATTAACCTTAATGATAATCATCGGCCTAATCAGCCATCAAGGCCCTGGAAAAGCGCATTAAGACCACCTCCCCGGCATTATTTGTTTACTGAAGCGAGGGAGTAGCTCAGCTAACTGCAACTCATTAGATAAGGGTGGTTTGTAAACTGAGGCCACTGCGTGGTGCTCCAGGGCAGGCACTGCCTCACTTTGACTTCTTCATTGCATTGGGCTGAAGATTGCTTAAGGCAAAGGAGACAGTCTGTCATCCATGTCTGCTGAGAGGGGAAGAAGAATGAGTATCTAGCCTCCTAGAAAGACTCCTATTGATGCCGGGGGTTGTCTGGGTCTGTGGGTCGATTCCTCGATTCCTGTCCTGCCAACACACACATCCACAGCAAGTCCTGCAAGAGCTGCTCGAAAGCCCAGATTTTCGAGTGTTATATAAAGTTGAGGCATTATTTTACTATGTAGAACCCTTAAAATGTTAGTAGTACCATGTCATGATAGCAGGTTTCTTTGGATCTCGGGGAGCCCCCCCCCCTATAGGCAGCAGAAGAAAGGCCCAACATTAAACGCTTGTTTTGTTTGCTCCTTCTTAAGATGCGGGAAACACACACCACTTGGAACAGAGGCAGCCACGGCTGACTCCCTGAGGACACAGCGGTGCACATTTTAAGATCTCACCGAGCTGTGACTGTGCCAGTGGTTCTTGGCCCCTGTGGCTTTCCCCTCCATCACACATTCGAACACACTACCTGAACAGCTTTCTCAATCAGCGTTAGCAGGTACTCAAGAAAGAGAAAAGGGGGATGTGGTGGAAATCAAGCCCTTCAGGGAGTTCAAAGATCAGACACTAAAAAACAACAAGTGATGGAGAATTAGACAAAATCATGGGAGGAAAAAAAAAAAAAAGACCCCCAAACAAGGTGCCTGAAAACCAAAACATTTCGAGATCAATTGTGCCGGTAGATCAAAGCCGAGACCCACCATAGTGGAGAGCGCTAGTTATCACCAGGGTAGATCGTTGCAGACACAGGAGAGAACACACATTGCTTCCTTATGATGCTTCCGATGCCTTCCAAGCAAAGACCAACTTAACTGATCAGAGCAGAAGCCTTTGCCTATAAGGAGGAAGCAGTGGTTAAACTGGCTTTAAGAGGAGGCATTCTAGAGAGCTTCTCTACCGGAGTTTAGAGCCTGAGTGCCCACCTCCTAGAGGAGCCCTTTCATTTGACAGGATCCACATCTCATTGGCAGTCTTTTCATGGGAAGAGTCCTCTGCCTGTGCTTCAGTGAGCGACCCTTGCTGTTTACCTGGCAGGAGATCGGGAAACCTGTTCCTCGGTTTTAATTTAGCGGGCTTAAATAAGTGCACCGCTGGCTGAGGATCAGGATCACGGTGTGATGGTCGGGAGTCATGGTAGAGAGACTTGGCAAGAGGCGCTGCACAGATTTGTCTAGACTCTATTTAGAGACCTGCACGCGATGGAGGGTGATAGATTGCCAATGCTGCGTCTAGCTACCAGGAGTCTATATTTGCCTCCGAACCAGAACACTTAAAACAATGCTCAAAATACACCAAACTGTACAGAGTCTCTCTCTCTCTCTCTCTCTCTCTCTCTCTCTCTCTCTCTCTCTCTCTCTCTCTCTCACACACACACACACACACACACACACACACACACACACACACCACACACCTTGATGAATGGAAACTTCGCAAACATGGCTGCAAAGTCAGACTTCTGATTGCTGATTTTGGTTAAGAAAGCATTACATGTGTCTCTTACATAGCTAGGGCAATTCCTGCTAGTTTACAGTCAGAAGAAAAAAACATCTCTCTCAATCCTTAACAAACAGATGGTAGGAACAATCATCATGAACAAGTGCGATTATAATGAATGATTCCACATGAAATTATCATGGTGTCTGTCAACGTCGATGAGTCAATGGATAGGTGCCTCATATGTCAGCTATGTGGTTATCCATGTCGATAACCGCTATATGGAAATTCAACTACATTTTCCAGTCGAAGGCAGAAAAATGGGATAGTTTGGCTGTTAATTGAATATTTGTGTACGCTGAATAATTATGGTTGTTAGGAAATAATTACTGCAATGGAATACACGAGACAATCTGAGCCATGGAGGGACAAGTGTAGCCAGTCCTCACTGGAGAATTGGTAGGTGTGTCTTGACTATCTTGAGTGGCGGTGGCGGCGGTCTAGTTCTCATACATTGGTTACTTCAATGTAACATAACACCTCATAACTGTTTACGGCTTAGGAGGGTTTGTTTTTCTCTTTCGTTTTTCAGGGAAAGTCCTACAATTCAATAATTAGGCTGGTAAGGAACATTATCTCCATGAAATCTAAGGCATCCAGTCCTTCCAGAACCCCATCAAAGAAGTATCTGGACTGATCAAGTGTAGGCAGAAGAGATTTCAAACTAAGCTTGAGCCTCAGCTTAGTTTCCTGGACTTGAACTATCATACACTAGTTTCCTCAACAGGTTTTGTATCCCACCTACAGCAAAATATCTGCCACACTTCTCACTTGCAGGATGACACAAAAATCAAATGAACAATTGAGCTCAGTGATTTATTATAAATTTCTCAGTGTGGCTGTAGACTTACCCTTGGCTTCTGAAAGTGCTTTGAAATTTTGCTTTATATTTTAGATGTATGCTGTTGTGTGCACACAGATTTAGTGACCCTGTGCCTCTGGATCGATGGTTCTCAACCTGTGGGTCGCGACCCATTTATGTCAAATGACCCTTTCACAGAGGTCACCCAAGACCATCGGAAAACACAGATATTTACATTATGATCCATAACAGTAGCAAAATTGCAGTAATGAAGTAGCAACAAAAATAGTTTTATGGCTAGGGGTCACCACAACATGAGGAACTGTATTCAGGGGTCACAGAATCAGGAAGGTTGAGAAGCACTCACTGCTCTAGACTGAACTCCACAAGTGTATCCCGACCCCTTCCTGCTCACCTTAGGATGGCTGTCTCAGAAAGGAGTTGAGCACTTCCCCTTCCCCAGGTCTTTTGGGCACTGATGAACCATAGAAGGGCATGCCCTGGTTAGCTGGTCTGTCCCATAAGTGCTCCGGAATATTTCAAGATCCCCCTCCATCCTCTTCTTGTCAGATGCACAGGATGATTCTTCTCCAACATTCACTGTGGAATAGTCAAGTTCCTGGGGGTAAAACTAGGTGTGGGGCTTGCCCACGTCTTGGTCCCGGGGAGTTGTTCTTGGCCCTCGGGCTTGCCCTACTGTGCCTCCCGCAGGTTGTCCTGAGGAGGCACGAGTTCTGCGGCAAGTTCTGCTCTTAGCCTGCTCTGGTAAGCTGATGGTGTGACCAGACACTAGGATTTTCTTTTTTCTTCTGATGAATTGGACATTTTGTCATTTATAAAGTATCACTTTTTAATTTCTGGTGATATCTTTTGCCTTGAATTTTGCTTTGTCTTGTATCTACGTAGCCACAGTACTTTCATTCTGGTTTGTATATATTTCTCCACTGTTTCACCCCTGGGTCTTTCTATTTCTTATACTTTGGATGTTTTCTGCTCTCACAAGAATGTGCTTTATTTTATGTTAGAAACCTGATTTGTGGCCTTTGACTTTTAATTAAAGCATTTGGTTCACTTTATGTAATTATTTGAGACTTGCTATCTTTGGATGAAAAATAGTTCTTATTCTTCTATTCCTTACTCAGACCTTAGTTTGGTGGATGTTCTCATTATCTATTTCTATATAGTAAACCACTCTAAAACGTAATGACTTAAAACTGGCATGCTAGTCCGGTAGTGATTGAGTGAGTCAGAAACTTAAGAAGAACTTGGTTAGCAGCTGATTTCCTTCCCACAAGGCCGGCATCGAAGATGGTTTCTTTACTCATGTGTCTGGATCCTGGTACTCTTTGGTCAGCTGGTCTCTCCTGCTTCCTCACTCTTCCTCTTTCTTCCTTCTCTTTCTCCTCCCCCTCTCCTTCCCCCAAACCCTCAAATAGTGTTTCATTCTAGAGACCCCACTTGGTCTGTGCATCTTACTGTGTTGGGGGAATATATACAGTATATGTGGTATATATGAACATCATATAGTATATATGAAGGTCATACGGTGTATATGGTATATATGAAGGGCTTTTGGGGGCATATATACAGTATATGTGGTATATATGAAGGTCATACAGTATATATGAAGGTCATACGGTGTATGTGGTATATGTGAAGGGCTGTTGAGGGCATATATATGGTATTGTGGTATATATGAAGGTCACTTTCTAAGAGGCAGAAATGATAAATATAAGGCTAGGTCATGGCTACCCTAGAATTGTCACAAAAACACTCTGTCATATTCCACCAGCCAAAGCAGTCACAGGGCCACCCAGGTTCAGAGGAGTAGGGAAATAGATTCTGTTCCATGTCAGCAAAGAGTCAAGGCCACAAAATAAAACCACATTGCATGAAGTGTGTGGGAAGATAGATATTGCTGTGGCTATCTCTAAGAAAAGTCTCTCTCTCTCTCTCTCACACACACACACACACACACACACATACACACACACACACGGAGGGGGGCAGAGGGAGGGTTTCCTCTTTGTGGTTTCTTTTTCTTGCCCATTTGTTTTGTTTGCTTGCTAAGAAATGAAAAAAAAATGTATATTGGATTATCAGATTTCACAGAAAACTTTACTTTTGCCTATTTCTGGTTAATGAAAAGACCCAAGAATCTTATCAATGTCTCCATTCTCATATACCTACCATTTTCATGTATTTTAATTTTACAAATAATTAAAACGTATCACAAATAATTATTACCAAAGATTTGTACAGCTATTATTCAGAGAGGGGGTCAAGATCATGACTGGGGAATCTACAGAGACAACTGAACCAAGCTCAAAGGAACTCATAAACTTTAGATCCATGGAAACTCCATGGGATCAAACTAGATCCTCTGTATTTGGGGGACAGTTGTGTAGCTGGGTCTGTTTGAGGGGCCCCTGGCAGTGTGATCAGGATCTATCCTGGTGCATGAGATGGCTTTCTGGATCCCATTACCTATGGTCAGACACCTTACTCACCCCTGATAAAGTGGGGAGGGCCTTGGTCCCACCTCAACTGAATGTACCACACTTAGCTGTCCCCACATGGGAGAACTTACCCTGTTGGAGGAAGGGATGAGAGGTGGGGAGGAAAAGTGGGGGAAGGCAGGATGAGAGGGGGATCTGTGGTTGGTATATTAAATAAATATATAATTAAAAAAGACTTTTCTACACTATTCTGCTTGCTATTTTGGTTGTGAGCCTAGCCTTTAATGGCTGAGCTATCCCTCCAGCCCTTCTGCTTGCTTTTTATTCCTTCCTATGTCTTCAATCTCTCTTTGGAGATAATTTTCATTTTGTGTCCTTTAGTGTGTCGTGTGGTATGCCTGCTTGTATCAAAACCTGCAATTCTGAAAAATATGTATCTCTTTCATCCTTGAAAGTATTTTTCTGAACGTAGATTTCTATTTTGCAGATATTTCACTTGAAGCAATTTTTCTATTTGATTTAGCTTTTCTATATTGTGGAGAGTAAGTTTAATTTTTGTCTAAGAGTCCCTGTTTTGAAGGACTAGGCTTTGCAGTGTTTATGTTTGCACTTATTTCGACTTCGCTTATTTGTTCTCAGTTTTATTACATCACTTTGTGACTTTTTACTGGATATTTTGCTGGCGTGCCTCAGCATCTTGTAGAAGGTGGCTAATGTGTCCAGATCCTAAAGAGGTTTGCTCCTAATTTGTTTTTCTTTAAATTTTTAGTCTATGTTTCTGGCTACTTTTTTTTTTTGACAATCTACTGGTTGCTACACATTTTAAGATAGAAATAACATGATATGTAAGAAACCTAAGCTTATTTCTGGTAGTCCACAAGATGATGTTGGTTATCCTAATAATCCTAACACAGACTGAAATTGAGGTTAGTTCAAGAGCATGCCACATTATTCCAGCTCACATTTGTTGCTAAAGGGGATTCCAGCCACAGCTGTGGATGTTTATCAGGACTCCTCCTTCACAGTGGGTCCTGCAGTCCAGTTTCATTCTCTTGATGAAGTTGGTGAAGCGTCTGTTTAGCTCTCGGTTACCCGGATGACTTGGATCTCACAGTCATTGTTCCCAGAGGGGAAAGGGACTGAGTCTGGCTGCACCCCTCTGTTCTGCCCTGTGCCTTTGTCCCCAAATTCTTCACTTTCTTTCTAGTTCCCTTGTTCTTTTAGTGCTCCTCAGTAGGAGGGACTTATACACCACCAGGCCCACGATTAATAGAAGAATCCTGTTCTCAAAACACTTACAGTTATGAAATAAATTTTGAATTCTGCTTTCTCCTCGCCTGAATTTATTTAAAAAAGAAAACTAATGATAATAATGTTCATTTCATGTCATAAGCTTAACTTAAAACAAAAAGAAACGGAAGGTAATCACAATTTGTTAAATGAGGAACTGACCCCTTCCAGTTCCCATAGCATCCTCAGCCACTCATGTAACTTAACCTTCCAACTTAGGTGACTAATAAAAAGCTTCTTTAAAATTGAAGTGGATATTTGTGCTTGCATAGAGCATCAAATCAGTCAGCTTTCCAACCAGTATTGCAAGTGGAGAGATTATGGTGGGTAACATATAGGGTGTTTACAACTGAGTGAATGTCTGGATCCGAGGAACATAGGTCATCTCTACATACTTTACAGTATATTTACAAGTACCCCTTGGCTGTCAGACAGTAGGCTAGCTATGCATGAGCACAAAGCTGAGGAAGCCATAGCCTTCAGACAATGAAAAGTTTTTCACGATTTTGTCATCCTACCTGATCCAAGGTGTAATTACAAAAACAATATATTACAAAGCCACAGTACAAGGGGAGGTATGAGTGTGGCACTGAGAAACAGGAAGGTGACATCCTGGGACAAAATGAAACTGTATTGAAAGATTCGTGAGTACTTGAACTTTGGGGATACAATGAGGAGACATCTAGAACCAATGTATAAAGACTAGGCTGGTGTGTAAAGGATGCAGGCGCAGACAGCCTTCCACCTGAAAAGCTAAATCGGGGAAAAAGCTAAGTCTAAAAAGTAAAATAGTTAACAGTTAATGGGAAGAAATGGACCAGAATACCCTTGTCATCTTGAATATCAAGTCCTGACAACACTCAAAAACACACAAAAGCCAAAATGCAAAGCTAATAGATTTGACTGTGTCAATGCTAAGTATTCTGACCAGTGAAATGAATCAGGGATAAAGTTACCAGATGAGAAACTTCTGGGAAAAGACGTCAACACCATTTTCACAAGGCAGAGAATACAACCGAGCACACAAGTAGTGTCTCATTCTGATCTCTACTCAAATATTACCAGTTGCAGAGGACTTCCTGTCCAAAATATCACCCAAGTTTTATTTTGTTTCCTTAATTTTTCTTATAACAGCTATCAAATGTATGATTACATGATACAATTATTTGTCCATTTTTCTTTTTCCCAGTAAGTTGTGAGCTCTACAAGAGAATTTTTTTTCTCATTTCATTCATTTTATGACCTCAGCACATGCAGTGGTTTCTGACACATAGTGGATAACCAGTGAAATCTGTTAGATGAATGAATGAGCAAACTCCTGAGAATGAACACGGGTGAGAAAAGACTCCTGTGGGAAAATATCAAGGGATACATGTAGGTACTTCCTAAACTGACTTTGAATTTTTGTTTGTTTGTGAGGGAGATGGGAGCAAATAGAACTTTAAGAATAAAGTCTATGGTTTGGATCTGAAATGTTTCCCCCAAAGACTCGTGTATTGAAGCTTGTTTCCCATGTAGCAGCAACCAGAGAAGGAGCATTTTGAAGTGATTGGGTCATGAGTGTTCATGTATTAATGGCTCATTATGGAAAGGACTTTTGATGTTCTGTCTACCCCTGTGATCAACAGCAAGGGAACCAGCCAAACTTGCACTGAGAGCCCCCCAGAGCATGGTCAGAATACAGTTTCTCCTATTAATTGTGTTCTCAGGTGTTTGTCTCAGCAACAGAAAACTAACACACCCTACACCTGTGTGCTTCATTTCAAACATAAAAGCAAGCATAAAAGAATTAAGTATCCATATAAATTAAAATCACAGAGAGAAAAGATACTTATCACAGGAACATTCTCATTAAGGAAGTCATCAGTGTTAGGTAAGACCAACAGGAGACAGTGCAGAGTGGAAAGCTGAGTGTCTCTGCCAGGAGGCTATTGCTACATGACCACACATGCACTGTCCAGAAGCCAGACAAGAGGCTTAGTCATCCCAGGGTTTTACGTCCTACATAATCTGTGCGCTGCGTGATCACGTAATCTGTGCATGTGCATGGCATAGCTACTTCATATGTGCATGTGTGTGGGGAATCCATAAAAAGCAGGTCACAGATTCCTCCCCCATCTTCTTCTTCCTCTCTCCTTGCACGACCATTTCCATAGGCTTAAGCACATCTTTCCTTAATAAACTCTTATAGTGGGCTTTGTTGTACCTCATGGCTTTTCTCTCTCAGTGAACAGAACCACTTAACGAATAACACAGCACCGCCTAACAATAAAACTAGCAGAGGCCACTGCGTTGACTTATTTAATTGCTTTAGACAAGATCTGTACATTTCTTGTTGTTCGTTTCTAACCTGTGAAAAGTAAAAATGGTTTTTGGCCATCTCCCTGTCTCACTAGTTCAATAACATACTGGAACTGTACATTAAGTGGAAATAGAAGTTAATAATTTGCTGCAAATTCCTTTGATTTAGAAAGAAATGCTCATGTTTTGGCTGTTGTTACCTGCAGCGAGGATCCTATTTCTCCGGCAGGGGGATTCAAACTCTAATAGAAAAGTATAGGCATTGTGTAAAAGAAGTGTATGCTATGGGAAGCCTCACGGACGACCATGGCAATGAGCAGAGGGAGGGGGGACTTTGTCACAACAGCGTCTTCACTAGCATCAGCCTGTATTTAGCCAGAAGAGAACCTGGTCCTATAGCCAGGACTGGTGCAATGTATGATCTGTGGCCAACTTGGCGCCCATTGGTTCTCCTAGGGAGTCATTAACATTGGAAAGCTGAGCTAAGAGGTCAGCCTTCCAGCTGCCTTCTCCAGGAACCAGTCACATCCTGTATAATTTCTGTTCTGATTCAAATGACAGGGGGGAGCTTTAACAAGAAAGAAAACTAAGTTTGCTAAATTCATGAGCACATGCCATCAAAAATACGGTATTTTGTTTACCAAATTGTTTGATAACTGTCTTAGGACATGGGTTTATGGATGATAAATTCTGCTACATTATCAAAAAGGAAGGCTTATTATGAGAGGAGGGGGAAAAAAAGAACTTTTGTGGGCAGAGGGTCAGCCTGACGCTTTTACCAGTACTTTATAAGACCTTGGATTTGGAGGGCAGCCCCTTCAGGAAGAAGAGGCAGGGCTCGCAGACGGATTGCTCTCAATACGGGCACAGGAGTTCCTGTCTGAGACAACATTTTGAAAGCATCCACTGAACAGAGCCTCACCCTCCCCCACCCCCCCATCCCCCAGCTCCTCAGTAGGCTTTCATGCCGAGGGTGGATGGAAGTTTGAGAATGATCCGATCTGTCAGTCCCGGTGAGGACTGTAGCTTTCCTCTCCTTCTTCTGTTCTGTGTGTGTCTGAGAGCTCACACTGCTGCCTTTGATTCCCAGCATCCCATGACTTGCACAGACGCGGGTTGCCAACTGGCACTGGACGAACAGCAAACTCAGTATTGACATCATCTGGCCAAACGCAGAGCCGGCGAAACGAGTCTGCCCGATGTGTGTACATCCTGACTTACTTTGGAACACCATTCCTCAGCTCACAGAAGGCCGGTTGTGCTTTTTCCACCCTAAATCCCAAAACTCACACACTCCCGGCCAGTGTTACGGAATGGTAAGGAAGGCAAGAAAACCTGACATTGTCAAAAGCACTTGGAGCTGTCTGAGGGAAGAAGGTTGTGCATCCCATGTTAGGTTCAGAGTGTTATACCTCTAGAATTGCCATTTTAGACCATGTGACTTCACCTGGTTATAATTTGTATTTTGCCAGAAGAGTCTATGGAAGGGTCTCCCCTGAGGAGACATTACCTCATCAATCCTCCCATGGTCCTCTGGGAGAGAGGGGATCAATCTTGTTATGGAAGAGAAAGCAAAAGCTAAGTTTCTAGCAACTCAACTGAGAGGTGTGGGCCCCGGTTCATAAAAGGACACGGTAGGGCTCCTGAGTCCACAGCCAAGACTCCTGCCCCTAGAAAACAAAATGGAGGCAGAGCCTTCCTGCCTGTGCATCCCTGTCTGTCCCCAGCAGAGGATTCAAGGCACCTCCTGGCACTGGCTCTTGACTCTTCTTAATGCTCTGCAGCAGCATTTTTCAACCTGTGTGTCGAAACCCCTCTGGGGACAAATGACCCTTTCACAGGGGTCCAGGGTCAGATATCTTGCATACCAGATATCTACATTACGATTCCTAACAGTGACAACATTGCAGTTAGGAAATAGGAATGAAAATAGTTTTATGGTCGGAGTCACCACAACACAAGGAACAGTATTAAAGGGCAGCAGCATTAGGAAGGTTGAGAACTCCTGCTCTACAGTTTACCCAACCCCCCACTGTATTTTGAATTTATCCTAAATGCACAAACTATTTCATTTAGTTCCATAAACATTTTTGTAGCATTTAGTCTCTTTGTCTAAATTACGAAAATTTTAAAACAAGTTCACTGTTAGCGATTTGTGCCGTCTGGTTCATCCAGCTTACTTTCTCTTCTCCTCTGTGACCAGGAGAAAGATCCCAGTGAATGGGTTTTGAATTACAGTGATGCTGAGCTCCTCTTAAAGAATTGAAGGAAGGTAGAGCAAAGGGAACTGACTTTAAACTTAGAGAAGATGTGTTCCTTGAGATTGAAGAAAGTTTCATAAGAAATGACTTAAAAAAAAAGTTCCGTGTAGTCAAAACGAAGGTACCACCGAGATGCAAACAGGAAATGGAGCACTTTGTGTGGTCACTGGTTTATCAAAGACACGGCACAAGGGCTGCAGGTGAGGGAACTGGGGTACAGAGAGATGAAGGAACTCAGACCACACAGTCGGATATGGATATATCTGAGCTGTCTGCGAGCCTATGCAGAATACTAAGTCACCACTAAGTATTTCCTTAAAAATAAATCTGATGGGACCTCCCTCACACCCTCTCACCTTCCATGATTTCTCAGAACCAAAAAAAAGCATCTCAGCTAGTTTCATAGAGCTGTTAGATCAGGGAGAATGTGCTGGGGTGTTTTTGCATGGCCTTCGTGGTATCAGTTCAAGCCAGGTTATTCCTTGGTATAGATAAGTGAGCAAATCTCGTGGGAAGACAAAAGCCCTAATCATGCAGAGCACCTAAGTAGAAATCAATTTGTTCCAGCAGCCGCTTCGAGCTGCCATGACCTCAGAGTACACGGATAATCCTCATGCAGGCGTGCCCTTCAGGGCCCCGCTTTGGAAAAGCTGGGTCGGATAGACCCAGGTCCTTGTCACTACAAGGCAGCTTGAGTGCTGTTTATTAACAAGGGGAGGGCAGAGGGACTGTGCTCTTCACCAAGGCAGGCTTTGAACTTGGGGGCGCTGCACCTGGAGCTCAAGGTCATCCTTGCTCTCAGTATCACTTTCCGACACCCTCCTTGGGTTGTGTCTACGATAAGGAAAAAAAAAATGCTGAAGTGAACTCAAGTGGTCAGATGCTGCCACCCGCCTCCCCCACTTCCAACAGTTTGAATCAAGTTAACATTCTTTGTGGTCACCGCATCATAGAAATATTAGCTTTGACACTGGAAGTTCTTTCAGGAACAGGCTTCCTAGAAACAAGTCTGTTTTATTGCGACAGTTATCAGTTATTGCTCATTGGCACCTACACATTCTCCTCCTCCACGTCTGGTTTTTATCCATCCTTTCTTCTTGGCTCCACCTCCTCCTCCCTTCTTCCCAGTTCTTCCTCCTTCCTCCTCGCTTCCTCTGACCTTCCTTTTCCTTTCTCCGTTTCTTCCTTCTCTCTCCCCTCCTCATCCCTCTCCTCTCCTGTGTCCTAGGCCTGCCAGTGTCCCTCACGGTGCTTGATTCTGTCACTGGCGGGGCTGAAGGCAGCTCTTGGCCCCTGCAGTTCTGGAGATGTTCTTTAATAGAGAGTGACTCTTTCTTCAAACAGAACGACTATGCAAGGCTGTTGCACTACCTTCCTGTTGCTGCTACAGAAAATCCCCAGAGGAGGTGAGGACCATCTATCCATGACATTTGTCACTGTAAGCCCCTCGAGGCACGTGAGTGTCCAGGTACCTCTCCTGAGGACCTGCAACCACCAGGTTCTTCCTACAGAACTGCCCGAACGGCCTGACGCAGCCCCTACCCTACAGAGGAAAAAAATCCAAACTCAGTACTTGAAATCCCACCCATCCCCACCCTGGAAAACTCTGCCCCCCCCCTCCCCCAAGAATCACTATATAAACTCTGTGGTCTGCTCCATTCTCTGCTGCTTCTCACCTGAGCAGAGGCAACCACCCTCCTGGCTTTTCCCCTCCCAGTAAATCTCCTGTGTGAGGTTTATTGTGCCGTGTGACTTTGTGGTATGCCTTGGCTCTCAACTGTTGGGATATCTTTCCCTTCAGAGCTGCAACACTGGCCGTCGCTCCATTGATTAGCAGGATTGATCTAGCTGAGGCAGCTGGTCGGGCAGGTAACTCCTTCATGTATGTCCCTTCTACCGCCACACTGGGTCCAAGAGGCTGACGTTCCCCCATCAAAGAGGCTGCTCTTCAGTCAGGGTTTGTGAAGAGCTGCGCTCTCCTTCTAGAGCCTCCAAGCAAGCTCTCGGGGCCCATCTGTGGGACAACGTAGTGTTGTAGCCAAGCTTCTAGGGACTGAGCCCCTCAGCAATCTGTGTTTTCAAAAGAGAGTGAGAACAGCAGCAGAGGGGAAGACGGTGGGGAGAGAGACAGAGAGACAGAGAAACAGAGAGAGACACAGAGAAACAGAGATACACAGAGAGAGACGGAGAGAGACACAGAGAAACAGAGATACAGAGAGAGACACAGAGAAACAGAAAGAGACACAGAGAAACAGAGACACAGAGAGAGACAGAGACAGAGAGACAGAGACAGAGAGACAGAGACAAAGAGAGACAGAGAGAGACACCAGAGAAACAGAGACAGAGAGAGACAGAGACAGAGACACAAAGAGAGACAGAGAGAGACACACAAAGACAGAGAGACACACAGAGAGACAGAGAGACACACAGAGACACACAGACAGAGACAAAGAGAGACAGAGAAACAGAGACACAGAGAGACACAGAGAGAGACAAAGAGACAGAGAAACAGAGACACAGAGAGAGACAAAGAGAGACAGAGAGACACACAGAGAGACAGAGAGAGACACACACACAGAGACACACAGACAGAGACAGACAGAGACAGAGACACACACAGAGACAGACAGAGAGAAAGTGACAGACAGAGAGAGACAGAGACACACACACACAGAGAGACAGAGAGGAGAATTGCCGCAAACTTGATGATTCAAAGCAACACAAACACATATTTTTTTGTCAGTGCTGGTCGCCCCTGAGACTTGGAGCGTGCTAGGCAATCGCTCCCCCGCTGAGCTCTGTCCGCAGCCCCCTTGCACTCTCTACTTTGAGACAGTCTCGCTATGTTGCCTAGGCTGGTCTCAAACCCATTCTATCGTCCAGATGGCCTTGAATTTACCATTCTTCTACCTCAGTCTTCATTCCAGGCCTGGGCCACTAGACCCAGCTCAGAAACATTACTATCGTTGGAAGGGAAAATCCTAAAAGTGGAGGCAACAGTTTCATCTGCAGAATATGCCACTTCACCATACCCAGCTTCTGGGGATGCCTGCAACCGTGGTCGATGACCCCTTCATCATGTGAAGAGCCAGCACACTGAGGCATGGTCAGACCTTGCTCTTTCTCCTCTGTCTCCACTGTCACATCTCCCCTGACTCTGTCCTCTTGCCTTCTTAGAAGGACCATTGCTATTGCATTGGGGCCCCCTGGATAATCCAGAATGAGCTGGACCTTAAACTCCCTAAATCACGTCTGGGAGGACCACACGGACATCTTCTGGTGTACACTTTTCTTTGTACCACAGCTGTGAAGCCACTGATTCCAGAAACAAGTTGCTGGCTAGCTCTCCATTCTGAGAACAGGCAGCCATAGGCCTGAGGAGGAGCTCTGTTTTCTATGCTGACAGACAGGGGCAGGGCCTGGCATTGATACAGGAGGACAGCAGCTTCTAGTGAACTTTCCTGCAACAGTGATTGAATGTGGGGAAGGCTGGGTCGGTAGCATGGTCAAGCTATACTCCTAGGTAAGCCACACCCCTGGCTAGGGGCCCAGCTCGGGCATTTGACAGCCTGTGGGTGCCTATGTTTAATTATAAGCAAACCTCTGTTTGCTTAGCCATAAAATGGGAATACTGAGCCATAGGATTAAAGTCTTGCATATAATATACCTACCTGGCTCATAGTTGATGGTTCAGCCAAGTTAATTCCTTTACTGCCTTCCTTAGTGGTTAGACTAAAGGTCAAGAAAGTAATTACAGTGTGGTCAAAGTAATTAGGTTAAGAGTAATTAAGCAGGTGTCGGGCAATGGGATCCTAATCTAAACTCAGAGGATATACCTAAACAGTTCAATGTGAAAAAGCAAAATCGACTTTTTCTCTTCCAGTTTTAACCTAATTGCATTTTATGTCTCTAAATTGAATAAAGTGTATAGGAGAAGACCCAAGCTGTCGCATGCCTGTGGTTGGAGAATTGTAGGAAGTGTGTGGCATTTTCTGTCATTCCAAATCATGAACCATGAACCACGGCATCAGTAAGGGTTTAGGTACTGTCCAGAGCAGCCACCCAACAGAGGCCAGCAGAGGCCAGCTCCCTTTTCCTGCTTTTACTCAAACTCTTTCAATAATGAAATAGGCTGCTTCAGTGTTGGCCAGTTCTTGTTACAAATTTCCTACTTCTTTGTAGCCAGAAAGCAGTTCCCTAAAGTTTTTAATCTTTAAAGAAAGTTTCTTTTTCTTTTTTATTTATTTATTGTTTTACTTAAAGTTATTTTAAGATCTATTTGTTTAATAAGGCTGGTGGGCATGGAGTATGTGCAAGTGAGTGCAGATGCCCTTGAAGGCCAGGAGAGGGCAGCAGATTTCCTGGAGCTTGAGCTGCAAATGGTTGTGAGGGGCCTGAAGAGGGTATGGGAACAGAACTCAGGTCTTCTGGAAGAGCAGGATGTGTGCTAACCCCTGAGCCATCTCTCCAGCTCAGTTTCTATTTTCTCATTCTAATTCCACCCCGTGAAGTAACAGAACACAGTGTCTTTATTTCCTTGAGATGCCTCCGTCCTAAGTCTTCTCTAAGTCACAATTCCAGTATTTCTCCAATTATTATTTATTTGCTGCAATTCCAGTATTTTTCCAATTATTATTTATTTGCTGCTTTCTCTCCAACATTTCCCAGTCTCCTAGTCGTCTGTCTCTTTTTGTTCTCAAGTTATCATTGTCTTTCCAAAACGGATCGCTCAGAGCCAACAATGTTCTAGCTGTGCCTGAGCTGGTGCCCAGGATGTGGAGACTTCTGTTTTTGTTGGGTCTGTGTCTTATTTGCCCCTCGATGGAGTCAGCTGCATCTGTTCTTTTTCAAAGGAGTCATGTAATATAACTGTTATTTGGCTTTTCGTGAGCCAAATATCCCATCATGTTCCTAGGCTTTTTGTAAATTATATTTGTTTCCCTCCGATCCTTACCTGTCTGCTTGACTTATCATGGTGTACACATTATAAAAAGGAAAATATTAACCTAGATCTTATTATCCATCCAATTAGCAATTTTACTTTTTAATTTATTTTTATGATTTTTAATTGTGTGTGTGTGTGTGTGTGTGTGTGTGTGTGTGTGAATTTGAGTTCAGGTGCCTGTGGAGGGTTGAGGAGGATGTTGGGTACCCTTGGAACTGGAGTTATAGGTGATGGTGACCCATCTGATTTGGTTGATGGGGACTGAACTTAAGTCCTCTGCAAGAGTAATATTCATTCTTAACCTCTGAGCTATCCCTTCAGCTCATTTTTTAAATAAATATATAAAGTTTCTGTGCCTCTTATTTATTTAAGATCTCAATGAAAATTTTATTGCCATTTGTTTTTAGTAATATTTCTAATATAATGTTTGAAAATTTCATACATGTATACAATGTATCTTGATCATATATACCCCCAACTATTCTCCTCCAATTCCCCTTGGGACTCCCTGGCACATCTTCCTTCCAACTTTATGCCCTCTTTTCTTGTATTTTTTTCTTTAGTTGTTTTGATTTTTCATTGTTTTATGGATCTGAACTTCTTTATTTTTTTATTTGGGTTTTGAGAATTTCATATATGAGTATTTCTATCATGTTTCCACACTCTTCTCCCTCCAACTCCTTCCACGTTCCCCTTCTCAAATTCATGGCCTCTCATTCTTGAATTCTTATTCTTACAACACACACACACACACACACACACACACACACACACACACACACACAATTCATAAACAACCTGCTGAGTTCTTGGGCATTACCTATCAAGGAGGTAATTCCTGGAGAAGACTGATCTTCCCTCTTTCAGCAACCATTCATTAATTGCCTGTAGTTCTTCATCCATTTTAAAATACATTTATTTATATATAAAATCATATTTTTTAATCCACTGAGGCCAATTACTGCTTCCCATATGTTCACGCACAGGGTCATCCCTTGGAGCATGGGAACTATCACTGGCTACTCTCAAGGAAAAACGACTCTCCTTGCTCCCAAAGCCATCAATTGCAAATAGCGCCACAATTAGAAAAATGTAGCTGCTGCCCCATCCATCTATCCATCAACAATCTGCAGTTGCCCATTTTCCTCTGTCATCCTTGTTCATATGCTTGTATAAATTTCTTCATCTTTATCCAGGTAATTTTTCATATCCCCATTCTAAAGGCCAAGATGTTAACATTTTCCCAATCGCGTTACACTGTCTTTTATAATTACTCTTTAAGGTAGATGCCTTGAATTCTGTAGTAAGACAGACCATATTTGCTCAACAGTTCCCAGTCTCAGACATGAAGGTTGTGCTTTGTGCATAAGATGTTTTTCTTAGGATGACTTTGACACAATCCTTGAAGTCAAATTACTTTTTGAACCCAAACCAAAAAATAAAAAAAAAAAAAATCACACCTCTCAATTTAAAATGGTCTCCATTTTCAGCTTTGTTTCAGCCCATACTTCTTTGGAACCCCTAATATCCCCTTCCAATTCCAGACAAATAGAATAGAGGAATGAGACACGATCTGGAGAGTCCATTAGTTCCTACAGGGGTTTCACAACTCACACCCCTGTCTCCACCAACAGCATCCCAGGAGCCCCTTGTTGAAGGCAGTTGGGAAAGCCTTCCCCTCCCCCCAGTTGCTAGATGGCTGGTGCTGACACTCTGTGGAGGCCACACATTTGAAGTTCCCTGGGGATAGGCTGTACGTCACTTTCACTTACTGTATCCCAGCCTAGCCATTGGAAGCTCTCAGCGAATATTTATTAGTAGAAGGAATGAAAGAATATAATTAAAGATAAGGCTTAACAATTTAAATCAGCCTTGGGGAGATAGCATTTCATTCACACTAATGAGTAAATTGCTGGTATTAGTTATTTCCCCAGGAACAGGTTTTACTAGGAGGAACAGCCAGTGGGAAGCACTTTTCTTCTGTTTGGGAGAAGAAAGTGATGAGTTTGAGACACCTAAAATAGGTATATTAGAATTTTGCCTAGGGCCAGCCTTGTACTTTCAAAACCCGGGCTATTAATGCTATTACTAACCACAGACTTAGAACCTGTAAGACAGACGCACAGAATCTGTATTTTAAAATGTATGGAATGCTTTTGTAGCCTGCTGTGGTTTCTGACTAGCCTATTTAATGTGGGCTGAGGCTACCAATTCACAGAACTCAGCTCTGATGTTGTTGTTGCTACTGAGGGATCGATTTTTGAACTCCCATCCCCATAGATAGTAGATGGTGTAAGATCTGTATATAACCCCTACACATCCTCCTGAATATTTCAAATTGTCTCTGAATTACTTATAATACCTAATACAGTGTAAATATTGTATAATTAGTTGTTGTGCTGTGTTGTTTGGGGGAATAACATAAATATCTGTACACATTTAGTACAGATACATTTTTTTTTTCCCAAACGTTTTTGGCCTAGGATTTAGGCCAAAGGTGGAACTCAGAAATATGAAAGGCTTACTGAGTACTGAGTTCTATTACTCCTTGTTAGCAGGGAACCAGGGTACATGTATTCTTTCCCAGAATTCTTCACTAAGTCAGAGCCTACATACGGAGAAAGGAATGTGGGGGGTAACTGATTCTCTAAGTTTGCCTGGGGTTCTTCTAGTTACATACAGGTATTTCTGTGTTACAAGAATACCCCAGTCCCGTGCTGCCAGGGTAGAGGCAATTGGTTACCCATTCCAGGAACTGAAAGTAGTCCTGCTATAGACTTTGTGAATTAGGCAATGCAACTCCAGTAGCCAGGACCTCTCCCAGTGTTCCAACCAGGGTGCTCTGTGGAGGTAAAGTGAGATTTTTTTCCTCCCCGCTTCCTCTCCTGGAAATATCAACACTGTATGGTGTGATCCAGAAGAGTCTGTGCCAGAGAATTCTGTACAGAGACTTCTTTTATGAGCTTTCAACATGGGCAAGAAACTTTGAGAACGGAAAATAATTATTTCAAGAAAATCGTCTTTAAATACCAGTGCCACGGTAGATGGACTCATTAATATTCTATTCCTATTTGCGTGACTATGTTTACCAAGCTGACGCTGAGAGCTGTGTTCTTGGATAAGCGGACAGCAGAGCAAGGTGCTGACATGGGCCAGAGCAGTCAGTCTGTGTCTGGGAGTGGGGGGTCCACAGGCACCCCTGTGGCACATCTGTCCTGCCACGGCAGTCAGAGGGGCTGGGCATTTTGATAGAGAGTGGAGAATGCAATTCTCTATAATAATTCATCCATTTTTAAATGTATATATTTACATAAAAATCATATTTTTTTTTAATCCACTGAGCCCAATTAGAGTCAAAGTCATGGTTTGACTCATTTCCCCTTGGTTTCCAGCACAGACGCTCTCACCCTACTACTGGCTTTCTCTGAACATCCACACTATACAAGCACAGAACATCTGCTCGTCACTAACCATGGATCTACCACAGCATCTGACTGTTAGACTACCACCAAGCTGAACTGCTGAAAACATCTCCTGGTAAGGATGGTATGGCTTCCCCTGGTCTTTTTTTGTTATGGATGTTCCCTCCTGAGTGTTTTTACTATCTACGGGTCAGAAATCTTTCACTCACCTGATTACCATCCTTCCCTCCCTGGGTTGTAAGCACATACACTCCTCCAACCTCATCAACTTATATAACACCCACTTCATGCCAGATGGAGGGGCAGAGATCAAAAGTGAAAAGTAAAAGCTCAGGACCTCCAATTTCTAGAGCACTTGAAAGTACTCGGGTTTTCCTTCACATGTTTTAGAAAAGTCTCCATCTGTCCTTGACCAGACTTTTCTCAGGCACAAATATTTAAAATAAATGGAAGAAAAGAATTTATTGCTTGGGCTTTCTTTTCATTTTCCTTTAAAAAAATTGATAGCTAACATTTTCTTAGCATCTTTTCTCATACTTTTTCCTTATAAATTTAAGGAATGTGTAATACTGTACACTAAATAAATCTACTTTTTTATTGAAGATGATTAAAAATCAGGGCTTGGAGGATGAGATTATTGTTTGGGGCAATAAAAGACACAAGCATACCAGAATTTTGAGCAGAGGCCCTTTATTTATTAGGGGAAGGGCTCAGAGATAAAATAGAAAATATGGGTTGAAATGAAACAGAGGGTCCCAATATGTTCTGGCAAGTTCTATGCTAGTCTGGCAAGTTCTTGTCTGAGACCTATACTGAGGCTGAGGCTCAGAAGACAAAAACCCAGTGTGAGTGCGCGGAAGGGCTGTGATTTGTGCATGCAATGGCTAAGTGTAGACAGGGAATGAGGGTGTGTTTGTGCTGCTCTTCTTTCTAGACGATGGACTTCCTGGGCCTGAGCCCTGAGCCAGAGAGGCAAGCTCTGGGCCTTCTCACCTCATAAACAGGACTTAACTTGCTTTCATATCCCAGAGACAATTAA
>NC_051072.1:45381211-45391211 GCF_004664715.2 Peromyscus leucopus
TAGCACACACATACTTTTCTTGCTTCTGCTTATAGATTTATGATGTTCTCTTTATCCTTGGCATAGAATGCCATTGTGTGGAGATAGCCTATTTATGTAATTAGTCCCAGGAACAGTTACATTTAGATCACTTTCAGGTTTTTTTTTTCCCATTGCAAAAATGGCTACAATAATAATAGTGTTGCTTAATTAACATTCCACACCTGTGCAAGTGTATCTTCAGGAACATTTCTAAATGTACAATTAACTCTTACTGTAACCGAGGTTGCCTAAATATGTCTCCATAGCAATGATCTGATTTATATTCCTACCAACAGTTTATGAGGGTGCCTGCCTATTCCACACACTCGCTAAACAGAAAGTTCATTAGTTATCTGTTGCTGTGTAACAAATGACCACATGTTTAATAGCTTAGAACATGTCCTAACTCAGTTTCTGTGAGTTGGAGTTTAAAAAGAGGTTGGCTGGGTGATGCTGTTCACTGTCACTCACAAGCTGGCCAATGAGGCAGTCATTTCAAGACTTAAGCAGAGTGGAGGGATCAATCTTCAAAATGTCTCACCCAGGTGACTCGTGGCAGAAAGCATCAATTTCTTACCATGTGGACTTCATGGGGACTCTGAGGTGTGTTCATATCATAACTGCTCTTCCCCAGAGAGAAGGCAAGCAGGCATCAGCAGTGTCTTTCAAAACTGGCCTCAGAAGTCACAACCATCATGTCTGTGGTGTTTGAAAAGCAAATCACTAAGTCAGCCCATATTCAAAGGGGACAAAGCTAAGCCCTACATCTGTGGGACAAGACTTCAAAGAATTTATGAATATATTTTAAACCACCACATTAAGTTACCAACTGCTTTTGTATCCTCACTTAAATGATGTGTGGAAATGAATCTATTGTGATTTAAATGTACAGTTTCCTTATTATGAGTGACTGTATATTAGTAGCTTTGTTGGGGGTATAATTGATATGCAAAGAGCTATACATAATACTGAGTACAGCTTGATGCATTCGAATACCACATATAACTTGATCCCATCACCACAATCAGGGTCAGAGACATGTCCAACCCTTTCCAAGAAAAACAATGGTCACAGAACTTTAACTAGATTAATTAAGAAAAAAGAGAAAAGGCCACATTGTACAGTCTGAAATGAGGAGGCAGAGAGATGGCTCAGCGGTTTAAAAACACTTGCTGTTCTTCTAGCATCCACATCAGGTGATTCACAACCACCTGTAACTCCAGATCCAAGGTGATCTGATACATCCTGGCCTCCAGAGGCATCCATACATGTGACATACAGTTACAGTCTCTCTCTCTCTCTCTCTCCACACACACACAAATAAAAACAAAATAAATAAAAATATTGAAAAAATAAAGTGAGAGATGAGACATTATGACTGAAATCATATAAATCAAATTTATAAAAGAATATTGTCATGTCAGATAACAGGATAAATGGATAAGTGCCTACATAGGTACTGAATCACAAAGAAATGGAAATTTTAAACAGTCCAATAATTGATAAGGAGCTTGAAACTGTAATCAGAAACTTCCCAACCAAGAAAATCCCAGGCTTTGTTAGCGAATTGTTAGCACTGTTTCAAAGGCCCACTTATCTTCCCTTTCCATCCATGATCTTTGTTGTTTTTCCTGCAGGGGTCTTGGTGTTTGTCTAGGGCTGAGCATTCCAAGTACTTTTCCTGTTTGTTGACTTCCTTCATGGTGGGATTTTCTTTTTCATTTCAATGCTATTATGAAATTAAATTTTCAAATGCTTCTGTTGTCTGCAGCATGTTAAAGCTTAGTAATATCTCAATTCTGAGATTATGCTTTACAATACACTATGTTTCCTTATATATTCCTATGACATTTCTTTTCAATCGCTTTGATTATCTGAGACATGTTTTAATATAAGGTCTGATGTGAGGACTCAAGTTCTCTTTCTCCAGAAGCTGATGACCCGTAATAACACCAATATCAATTATTCATAGTTATTTTCTTCTTAAATTAGTTAGTGTGCTCTCAGGAAATCTGAAAGAATTCTAGATATTTCAGACAGAAAGTAATTTGATACGAAGACAGTAAACGGGTAAAAGAAGCAAAAGAGGTAAGGGGTTTGGTTGCTAGGAAGCTGTGGGAGCCTTGGGCTGGGGACCACCACTAGGCTGTGCTCACAGCTGAGCTCTCTCACACACACACACACACACACACACACACACACACACACACAGAGAGAGAGAGAGAGAGAGACAGACAGACAAACAGACAGACAGACAGAGACAGAGACAGAGACAGAGACAGAGAGGGGGGTTATGGGAACCTCACTATAGACATCCTACAGGGACCCTGAGACCTGCCCTTCAATGATGCTGCTAAAAGCACAACGATTCTCATGAGTTCCCATAGCATCCCTGCTGCCTACCACGTGGCGTGGCTACCACCAGAAGAAGCCACAGTTGGGTAAGGTAACACATACCTGGCACTGGGCTGCTTCTGTGATAGCTCCGGTGCCTGAGAAAGGCATTTATCCCCACTATTGGGTAATGCCATTAAACTCTCTGTGTATGTGTGTGTGTGTGTGTGTGTGTATATACATGTGTATGTGTATATTTTAGGAAGCTTCTATATTAGGTTTCCATATGCATTTTCAAAGATCTTTAGTGGTGGTTATCCTCCCCATACTGTTTTCTATACCTAGCATCCCATCTAGGCTCCATTTAACCTTTCCTGTTGCATCATTCCCTTTTCTCTGTCAGGCTATCTTGAAATCTCCACCCCAATCACGGTCCCTTACTAGTTCCTGTGGTGATACAGTGTGTACCCTAAATGTGGTAATATATTGTGTAACCTAATAAACTTATCTGGGGATCAGAGGACAGAGCCAGCCACTAGATTAGACATAGAGGCCAGACGGTGGTGGCACACATCCTTAATCCTATCACTAGGGGAGCAGAGATCTGTCTGGATCTCTGTGAATTCAAGGCCACACTGGGAACAGAGTCAGGCAGTGGGGGCACATGCTTTAATCTCAGCACTTGGAGATCTCATGCCTTTGCTTGGAAAGCACACATGCCTTTAATCCCAGGAAGTGACATGGCTGGGAGAGAACAGTATATAAGGGGAGACAGGAACTAAGCAGCAGTTCAACTGAGACCCTCAGGGTGAGACGCAGAGGCTTCCAGTCTGAGGAAGCAAGATCAGCTGAGGAGATGGTGAGGTGAGGTTGGCTGTGGCTTGTTCTGTTTCTCTGATCTTTCAACTTTCACTCAATATCTAGCTCCGGGTTTTTTCTATTAATAAAAAAACCTTTTTAAATTCGTGTTACTAGTTCCCTGACTTATATGGGTACTCCAGTTTACATACACACATCCAGTGTATGTATGTAACTAAGTGGATCCAGTGGGGGGGGGGGGGGGGGGGGGAAAGAGTAGGGGATACCAATAGAGCAAGCAAATTCGTAAGTTTGGGAGATAAAATGGTGGGGAATAGGAGCATAATTGAAGGGGAAGGAATGGGGGGTGGATTATATCAAAACACATTATATATGTGCATTCCATTCTCAATAAAAATGAAAGAAATCCAGAGGCTTCTTACCCCTGCACTCAGCACCAAGCTCATCTCAGCTGCAGAACCTAACTGAAAGCGGCTGACCATAGACTCTGGGAATGCAGTGCATTGGCTCCCAGCCAGGACCTTTGCAACAGAGGAGAGCATGGGAGGCGGGAACAGGGCTAAGCGCCACCATGTCATCAGCCCACCCACCGATGTGAAAGCTGTGTTTATCACACAGTGAGTTCCTCCATGCTCGAGATCTATCTTCAGATTGGTTTTTTTCCATGAGTCTATTTATCTGTCTAGGTCCAGTGTCACATTGTTCCGAATATTACATTTTCCTAGCTGATAGAGGCAGCCACGGGACAGTTATTTTTAATTTTTAGAATTTTCCTAGATCCCCAGCATTGTTTGTTTTGTAGATACATGCTCTAATGAGGTTGCCTAGTTCCAAAGCCATCCAGTTTGTGTCTTACCGAAAGCGTATTTTGATTTCTGTTTATCTTTGAGAGGACTAAGGTCTTTGTAGAGAGGTGCATTAACTGAGTCACAGTTCATCTGTGTCACGCCCACCCCTTGTGGTCATGAGCGGCATTTACACTATTCTACCTACAGACCATGCAGTGCTTGTGAGGCATATTCATCAGTATTTAAGTGTTTTGCATTTGTTTATTTCCTATTGGCATAATTTGCATATATGAGGGTTATTGGTTTCCATATAAGATTTTTGTTCAGTTAACTTACTAAATTGCCTGACTAGACAATATTTCAGTTTATTCTCTGTTACATTCTTGAGGCAGCCATGATATCTGCTAATGATTATAATTGTGTCTTTTTTCCAACTTTTAAACCATTGACATCTTTCTCTTCTCTGTCTGTGCTTAGAACACCGACAACTGTGATAAATGACTCAAGAGAAAGAAGAATGTCCTTCCCCAGCTCCCCATATTTGGATAGTTGCCTCCTCTCATTCCATTAGGCACGAAGCTGGATCTTGCACAATAGGTTAATATATACTGAATCTCATTTTGTGAGGTTTTTTAAAACCAAGAATAGTTGGATTTTCTCAAAGAGATTCATGGAGATGGTCACTTGGTTTTCCTATCTGATCCACTAATGTGAAATACATTAGTAAATACAAATATTGAAACATCCTCACACCCATGGAGTAAAATTCCTTTGATCATGCAATATTAATATTTTCATCTGCTTTCTGTTTGTGCATGTTTTATTTAGAGTTGTTCCAGTGCTTGTCAAGAGTGAAGTGAGGCTGTAGGCACAGCTGCTGCGGGGGCGGGGAGTGAAGGGGTGGGTGTAAGGGTGTGCAAGGGGTGGGGTGTATGGGTATGTGGGGGATGCAGGGGTGAAGGGGTGTGAGTCAGGAGTAAGGGTATGTTATGCAGGTGTGTGGTATGTGGGGGATGAAGGGGTGAGTAGGGGGTAGGGGTGTGTTATGCAGGTGTGTGGGTATGTGGGGGATGAGGGGGTGAAGGGTGTGAGTGGGGGGTTAAGGGGTGTGTTATGCAGGTGTGTGGGTATGGGGGGTGAGGGGTGAAGGTGTGAGTGGGGGTTAAGGGTGTGTTATGCAGGTGTGTGGGTATGTGGGGGATGAGGAGGTGAAGGGTGTGAGTGGGGTTTAAGGGGTGTGTTATGCAGGTGTGTGGGCGTATGGGGGTGTGGGGGTGCATGCCTAGAGCCCTCACTCATTTAAAGCTTTTCTTTCTCTAGCTTCACTGTTGATAATAACCTGCTGGCTGATATCTTGGGTTCTTTACAGGGCACCCCCACAATACCAATTTTAATGAAATCCACCTTTTGCACATAAACACTTGACTTACTTTGTCCTGGATCATTTCCTTCCATGCCTTTATTTATTGTCAGTTTAACCTTTTGATGTCTGACTTTTCTCAAGAGATTCTACTACCCTGTGACTTGAAGAAACAGGAGGCAGATGACCAATAGCTGGTGAGCTCCTATCGGCTCCCAGGAGGAAATGGGAGATCTGCTGAGAACTCTTCCAAACATGAAGGAGAACCACTCCAGAAGTCCCTTCCAGAGGACTCTTTCACGTGCATCACCCAGGACTTCATCCACTGCCTTGGGGGTTTAGTTCATACCTGTGAATTATGGAGGAACCACAATAGACACGCCAGCTTCTAAACCCCCTATCGAGGTCTCCTGGAGGCAATGAGGATGGGAGAAGCGCGGAAGCTGGCAGCCAGGAGACTCTTGGACAGTATGAAGTTTTGGATTCCAGAGGGTCTCATTAGGCAGAAAGCAATCTGCAAGCAAAGACAGAATGGTATTGTTGTTAGCATACAAGATCTTGTACTGTAGGCCTGATTTACCCACTCCATAGGGTCAGGAATGAGGAAGCAGCTCCTGAGACTGTCTGCATATTGGCTCATAATGCCTTTTCTTGGATGCAAGATGAACATAGACTATAAGACTAGCAAGGACACTTCATCAACTGGGAAACAACCAGGAGTTACTTCAGTAGCTTTTTTATAGGATACAATACATATTAACTTTTTCTGTTTTAAAACGGCACACACTTTCAACCCGGCACCCAGAGGCAGAGGCGCAAGTGGATCTCTGTGAGTTCGAGCTCGCCTAGTCTACAGCACAAGTTCCAGGATAGCCAAGAGTGTAACAAAGAGAAACACTGTCTTGAAAAAACAAAAATAAATAAACAAAAATTAGAGAGAGAGAAGTGTGTGTGTGTGTGTGTTGTGTGTGTGTGTGTGTGTGTGTGTGTGTTCACCCTATTTTCTGACCGAGTCACCTACTACCTGAGCTTACCATTCAGCTAGGCCACTGGCTAGTGAGCCTCTTCCCACCCCCCCACCCCCACACACAACAAACAACACACACACAATTTCATCTGGGATTATTATCAAACCTCCATGTCTGCTTTACGACGGGTGCTGGTGATCTCACCATCCATGGGCAGTGTTCTGTGCAGGGCAGAGGATATTCTATGAAAAAAAAACCACAACGCTGGTTGAATGGGTGAGTTGATTAAGTATACAGTTAGCCAGAGCAACAAGTAGCAGGCAGGCAGGCAGACAGACAGACATAAACATAAACAAATCAATCAGGTGTTCAAACTATCCAGCAAAACCTGAATGAGAAAGCCCCTTTAAGGTCATCAGCTGGAGTTCTGATAGAGTCCTTGGCAGAGCAGAGTATCCCCTCAGGTTTCCAAGTAAAGGATAAACAGCAGCAGATAGAGATGACATCACCAAACTGCACACAAATGACATCCAGGAAACTGATTGGGGAAGTTGGGACCATCAGCTCAAGTTCCCAGGTGAGCTTTTCTCTCCATGGCTGAGCTTCCAAGGGCTAAACTTTCGGGTTTCTGTCCACAGCAGGCATATTTTTACTATGGGACAAACGACAGTAACTTCTGCTGGAACCAGTTTAACCCCTCGCTGCTCTCAAGGGCACAGCAGTGTTTACCCTTGAGTTGTTTCTCTCTCCATATCGCAGAGTTGGGGTGGACAGCCCATCTCCAGACAATGGGCCTTGGCAGACGCTTAGAGACACAATCATGGGTCTGCGATGGGGATAAGGGCATTATCCAGAGCCAGTTTCTCGATATATGAACTCAGATAGCACGTGAGTATTTTCCAGCATAATGTACATCAGCAGCATGCTCGCCCCGGAGCCATCTCTCAAGCTCGTAACTATTTGTTTCTAATAAAAGACTGTATTTCTTTTTTTGGCTCTGCCTACAGTGCTCAAAGCAAACTTTTTGAAAACAGCAAACAAAACAGAAGTAGAATAAAATTTTAAACACATTATCATCTATTATAGTGACCTATTGCTTTAACTATGAGGATACTCTGAGAAGAGTATCCTCTGGACATCACAGAATACTCTTTACTCAAGATGGCTACAGTGTCCCGAGGTGATTCAATCTTACGGAACCACAGCTGTGATGTGATCGCTCTTAATCAAAGCATCACTATGCCATGTATGACCGACCACTTTCCCAAACTACAACAATGCCTCAGCATATTTTAGAACTTTTATCTTCCGTGTGGATCAATACCCCTTTCCTTCTAGTAATATTCCATTCTGAAATCATCATCGTCTAATATTAACACGGCACTCCATCTTTCCTTATTGTTTGCACAATTCATCTTTTAATGTTCACATATCTTTCTATTTAAAGATGTGTTCCCTGATGTGTTTAGATAATTGACATTGATTATTGCTTGATTGGATTTAAGTCTGTTGTGATATCATTTGTCTTATGTCTATCCCCACGGGGTTTTTCTTCCCCTCTGCCCCTTCCTTTCTCTGTCTTCTTTGAAATTATTGGAATATTTTTTAAATACCATTTTATCTAATAGTGCTATAGCCATATCTCTGGGTTATTACATGTTTACTGGTTACTCCAGAGATTATAATATGACTGCCTAACCTGTCTCAATCTATTCTGAATTAATATTCTATCACTTTTAGTAAAATATAGAAGTCTCACAAGCATTCACATCCCTTTATCCCTACACTGAGCCCTGTGATATAGTCATTATAGGGATATGCATATGTGTATGCATGTGCTCATTAAAGCTTTGTGAACTGAACATCTTGAAAAACAATGAAATAGCTCATATACTCTTTGGTGAACAAAAACAAAACATTGTCCTCTATTATTCAGAGAAGAAATGGAGATATTATTATTATTATTAATGTACTACTGGGTAATTTTTACAAATTTAAGTATTCATGCTTACTGACTTTTATATCACATCTAATTTGCTACTGAGCCAATACAGCAAACTATTAAGTTCAGATTTTCTTAAATTTAGAATTTCCATATTTTTACTGTCTTGCGCAGTTTCTCTGAGGAAGATGTCTATTATATCCAAGTATCTTTATCTTCCCTTCTTTAAGAACACTCACACTTTAAAGACTGCACACCTTTGAACATCTGAAGCTTTGATTTAAATGAACTGTTCTTGTTGACTGTTTGGGGCTAGTCACATTCCTTGGTCTTTCTATAGTGCAGACGTTAGAATGTTTCCTAGCAATGTGGCATGTGCTGCACAGACTTGTCTAGATAAAAGTCTACAGAATGCGAGCAATCTCATCAAGTTTAGAGTGCAGACACCACTTCACATTTTCTGGGGGTAATTTCAATCTCAGTTCAGTTTTCAAAGTTCTTCCTTGGCTGTTTTAGGTCTGTTCTGCCTTTGTACAGTTCAGGACTGATCTAAATCTCAGGCAGAGATTTAAATACTTGTAGCCGGAAGGTTTCTCCGGTCCTGTCTGGCCTGCAGCCACTTATAAAATAATCACCCAGAGGCTTATATTAATTACAAACTGGATGGCCTGTGACAAGCCTCTTGCTAGCTACTCTTTTTGGTTTGTTTTGTTTTGTTTTTCGAGACAGCGTTTCTCTGCATAGCTTAGGAGCCTTTCCTGGAACTCACTCTGTAGCCCAGTTGGCCTTGAACTCACAGAGATCCATCTGCCTCTGCTCCTCAGTGCTGGGATTAAAGGCATGCACCACCACAACCCAGCTGCTAGCTAACCCTTATAGTTTAACTCCACTCATTACTGTTAATCTATATATCGCCACATGTTCCATAGCTTTACCTGCACCCCATGACATGCTGCTCCCAGAATGGCAGTCTGGTGTCCCCCCCACTCCGCCTTTCTCTTTCCTGTCTCCCTCCTTGGACTTCCCACCTGCCTCTAAGCTGCCTTGCCATAGGCCAAAGCAGCTTATTTATTGACCAATGGGAACAACATATATACACAGCATACAGAAAGACATGCCCCCCAGCAAATACTAGTTCAATCTCTGATCTTCCTCGGCTGCCTTGGGTCTGCTCATTGTATATATGTGACTGCGGAGTCAGCTCAGGACTTCTAGAGGTTCACACAGAAAATCGGATTATATGTTACTAAATTTGATTGTTACATTTTCCCAAATTGTATTGGTTAACATTTCACTAAAAGATGGTGTATCTGGGGAGCAGAGTGCTGGAGGGAGGGTGCAGAGTTAAAAGCACCTACTGCTCTTCCAGAGGACCTGAGTTTGGTTCCCAGCATCCATGTCAGGTGGCTCCCAACCACCTACAACTCTAGCTCCAGAGGATCCAACACTTTCCTGCCTCCATGGTCACTGCACTCATAGGCGCACACAGACATATGATCAAAAAAAATGTTTTTTAAAGATTATGAATCTGTATTCAGAAAGATAATGGCCTATAGCTTTCTTCCTTTGGATGCTCTTGGCCTGGTGGCATTAGAGTAATACTATGTAAAATGAACAGAGATTGCTCTTCTCTCTTCTGGCTTCTGAAAAAGATTGGGTATTTAGAAACTTTTCCAGTGGAACTGCCTGCACATCACATGATAGAGGGGGGGTTCATTTAGGAGAAATTAAAAATTGCTAATTAAATTTCCTTAATAATTATAGAGCT
>NC_051072.1:45391711-45421606 GCF_004664715.2 Peromyscus leucopus
GAGACATTAGATTATGGAAACTGCTAAATTAAACCAGCCTACATATTTTTAATAATGTCTTAACTTCAAAATGGAATTCAGAAAATATGTTGTGTTTGGAGAGAGGTTGTGACTTTGTTTCCACAGAAAACAAAAAGTTATGGTTTTCTTCAAAAATTAATAAAGATCAGCTTTGATTGGAGGAGACCTCCTGAAAATCTTGGCTACCGACCTGAAGAAAGGAGCCAAGGAAGACTACAGGACAGGAACATGTGTGCTGATCCCTCTCCTAGGGCACAGCTCTGAGACTGGGTGAGTCACGTAACTCTTATTGCCTACTGTCCTCATGATTTATTATTATTATTATTATTATTATTATTATTATCATTATTACATGCCATCCTTTTATATGGCATGGAGGGAGGTTTGGTTATACAGTCCAGATGGACTTTTAACATTGACAAATGTGTTTACCTGCTCAAACATAGGACAAAAAATCATTTTAACTGAGCTGTGCATACTGTTCATTCCACACTTGTGTTAATGCATATATATATTAACTTTAAAAGTATGTGTTTTCAGAAAGAAAAAAAAAGGACCAATCATCAATGAAGACAAGTAGCCCAAGTGATCTAGCTTCTCAGAATGCCTCTGTTGCAGTTTCCTCAAAATTCTGCATCTAGAACAACTTCAAAGTTATTAGCTGAGATGGTCCAGTCTCACAGGCTATTCAGCCAAGACTTCAAATGAGCTCTACACTTTCCAATCACACAGAGACTAAACAACAAATAATACAGCTAGCTCTCTTAGGACTTGACCAGTATCTCAATTTTCTCAGGGTCCCCTAAAGTTCCCATTACCCCCAGACAACAGGAAGCTGTCTAGAGAACATGATGCCCACATTCCCAAGAGGTGGGGTGGTGGTTGTTATTATTCTGTGGTTATGGATGTTTGTCATTGTTTAGGGGAGTTGGTTATAAGTTGTTATTGGTCATGTTCAAGAAAAAAGCTGAACCTAGGAGATTTGATTCAGGGATCTCGTTCTGAAGGGAAAAGGAAGTTATAAAAATAATGGGATAAAAGGGTGGGTTGTTGAGTCTATTTTTGAACAACCACTAGTCTCAAATATTTTATATTGTATGAATTTTTGTATACTGCTGCAAACTTAAGGTTATTTTGTGTGTGTATATATATATATATATATATATATATATATGTTTCTATTCTTGTTTAAGGTATTGTACATATGTTTGGTGAGATACTGTGTACCCTAAATATGGTGATATATTATGTACCCTAATAAACTTACCTGGAGATCAGAGGACAGAGCCAGCCACTAGATTAGACATAGAGACTAGACAGTGGTGGCACACACCCTTAATCCTATCAGTAGGAAAGCAGAGATCTCTCTGGATCTCTGTGAGTTCAAGGCCACACTGGGAACAAAGTCAGGCAGTGGGGCACATGCCTTTAATCTTAGCACTTGAGATCTCATGCCTTTGCCTGGAAAGCACACACGCCTTTAATCCCAGGAAGTGACATGGCTGGTGGAGAACAGTATATAAGGCATGAGGAGACAGGAACTGAGACCCTCAGGGTGAGGACGCAGAGGCTTTCAGTCTGAGGATTTGTGGAAACAGGATTGGCTAAGGGATTGGTGAGGTGAGGTTGACTGTGTTCGTTCTGCTTCTCTGGTCTTCCAGCTTTCACTTCAATATCTGGCTCTGGCTTTTTTTTTTTTTTTTAATTATAAGACTTTTAAGATGCAGGTTTCATACAGGTACCTTCAGAGGTATGTGGCCTTCTCTTCTTTTTAAATGAAAGGAAGCATTTAGTTGGGAGTTTGTTTACAGTTCAGAGGTTTAGTCCATGACTATCTTGATGGGGAGCATGGTGGCAGGCAGGTAGGAGGGTGCTGGAGCAGTAGCTAAGAGCTTACATCCTGATCCGCGGGCAGCAGGCAGAGAACGGCACGTGGGCTCTTGATCTTCTAATCTGCAGTACTGAAAGGCCCTTCTGGGACTGGGTTTTCCTTTCACTTGTTACCTAACAAACATTTACAGAATGTGCTGCCTCAAGTTTCTTCATCCTTTTAGCTTGACCACCTGGTAGAAGTGGACACTTGCATCCTTGAAAGTGGGACTAAGGACTTTTCCTATTCATACAGCCAAGTTTTCAAGGTCGTAATGGAACATGAGGCAGGCATCTCATCCTATTTTCATCTCCGAGCCCCTTAGCACAGTTGCATTAAAATGGTACCACAGAACTCACCACTGTGAGAGGATGGCTTCATGGAGGAGCTCATGGTGGCTTCAGGCCTGTGTCCTGCCCTCTGGAATCCCTCTTTATGACAAGTGGCACAGAAAGATGAAGAACAGGGATTATATCTGAGGGAAAAGAAATTGGAGGAGCACATTAAGATACAAGAGAATCACTCCATCTAAGGACTGCTTCCTGTAGATCAAATGCTTTCTTCCTGTTAGCTTAAAGTAGCAGAGGAAAGAGACAAGGAGAGATTGTTGTGCCTGTTCCACTGGATCCTACAGAGACCTAGAGGACTGGTGAGAAATGACTCTGAGTTCTTATGATTAGGACTTTCAGAAGAACAAAGTGTCTTTGTTATATGGAGGGCATAGCATTGAATTGTAGAGGCATGGGAAAATTTCCCCACCACCCTATGAAGTTTTGATGAAATAAATTCCATTCAGTTGCATTATCTTCATTTTGAACATATCCAAAGTTGATAAGAGTATTCCCAATTAAAAAATCTACACTTAAGCTGGACATTTTGGTATATACCTTTAATCCCAGCACTCTGGAGGCAGAGGCAGGTGGATCTCTGTGAGTTTGATGCCAGCCTGGTCTATATAGTGAGTGAATTCCATGACAGCCAAAGCTACATAGTGAGACCCTGTCTCAAAAACAACCACCACCAACCATAACAAAGCAAAAACAAACAACAAAAAAACTACATTGGAAGGGTTGGTCGATGGATCAGCAGAGTAAGTGCTTGCCATGTAAGCATGAGGAAAATGTGAGAAATGGAGTTTGAATTCCCAGAAACTATGTCAATTCTGGGTAGGTGTGGCCCACTCGTAATCCCAGCCAATAGGAGGTGTGGACAGTGATCCCCACAGCAATCTGGGTACCTAGATTAGCTGACTTAGCAAGATCTGGGTTCAAGTGAGACATCCTGCTTCAGCCTATAAATTGAAAGTGATTGAAGAAAGTACTTAGTGCTCACCTGGCCTTCACACACACACATGTGTACACATGCATACATGTGGACCCCCACATACACACGTGTGCCTACACACATGTGAACAGGCAAATATACATGCATACCACACATAAACATGCAAAAAAATTTAAAAGTAAGTTGAGTATTTTCTCATTAAATTTTCTTCAAAAATATAACCTTATAGTTTGTATAATATGTCATGTAAGCATGCAATAATTCACCTATTTGTTGTATTAATTTTTCAGTATCACATAAAGATACACAGACATATACACACCTTTCCAGTGTGGATCTCTAGAAGAGAAAAAATACACCAAAAGAAATAAACACATCAAGGTTCATGCCAGACTGCTGCTTTCCAGAGTGGTTCCCTTTTCTTTGTTTTGTTTTTGTAAGACAGAGTCTCACTCTGTAGCTCAGGTTAGTCTCAACAAGCCCCATGGCAATCCTCCTGCCTCAGCCTCCCAAGTACTGGGATTACAGGTGTGAGTCACCACATTCAGCTCAGGATAAGTATGGCTTTATTTCTACTACTAGTGTATACAGAATCTGGTCTCACTGTGCCTTATTTCTTTTTGCGGTCCTGGAGAGATCACATGTGCTTGGCATGTACTACACAACTGAGCTATAGCCCCACCCCTTATTTGCTGCGGATATTGCTCTATATAAATAAAACACTGATGGCCAGTGACCAGGCAGGAAGTAGGTTGCCAGGCAGGAAGTAGGTGGGACAAGGAGAGAGGAGAATTCTGGGAAGCAGAAGGCTGAGGAGGGAGACACTGCAGCCACCGCCTGGACAAGCAGCATGTAAAGATGCCGGTAAGCCACCAGCCACGTGGCAAGGTATAGATTTATGGAAATGGATTAATTTAAGATATAAGAACAGTTAGCAAGAAGCCTGCCACGGCCATGCAGTTTATAAGTGATATAAGCGTCTGAGTGATTATTTATTTATTTATTTATTTATTTATTTATTTATTTTTGGTTTTTCGAGACAGGGGTTTCTCTGTGTAGCTTTGCGCCTTTCCTGGAACTCACTTGGTAGACCAGGCTGGCCTCGAACTCACAGAGATCCGCCTGCCTCTGCCTCCCGAGTGCTGGGACTAAAGGCGTGCGCCACCACCGCCCGGCTTCTGAGTGATTATTTTATAAGTGGATTGTAGGACTGCGGGGCTTGGTGGAGCCTGGAGAGAAGCCCTCCAGCAACAAATGGCGCCCAACGGCTTCAGTTTCCACCTTAAACCTGAGAATATTTAATAACCAATTCTAAACAGAACCAAAACCAGGTTCCTGCTTCTTGTCTCATACGGCAGCTAGACACCACAAAACGCAGGTTTGAACACTGGCGGGTTCCTGGCGTGTGCGTTTGACCAGCAGTATGGCGGAAATGAGGCGTCTGCCAGCGGCACATTAAGCTGTGTGGTAGATTTAGTCTTTACTATTATTTTTAAAAAAAATTAAAAAAAAAAAAAGGTTTGTGGGCTACATGCTGCTTTGATAAAAGCTTAGACCCACTATTTCTGAGACTTGATGACTCACAGAACTGGCGGAAAACGCCATGTTGGTAAGCTGAAATGGGCGGAGCCAGCAGCCACAGCGCCGTTTCAGTCTTAAAATACTGCAGTTTAAAGCAATAGATTCACAATATGTAGGCTTGAAAGAGACAAAAAAAAGATAAATTAATATAAAAAAGTCACGTAAAGATGAATATTACACAGACAATCTGGATTGTGTTGTCTTTGGGATTTTTAACTACAAAAAAAACATTTGATCGAAAAAGATGTTCAATTAAACCAATATGTATATTTTAAAGGTAACTTGACTTCAAAATTTGGATTTAAGGATATGTTGCTTTAGAAAAGAGGTTCTGCTTTTGTTTCCACAGAAAGCCAAAGGCTGTGGATTTGTTCCAGATTAAGATACATCAGGTTTCACCAGCCAAGACCCCCTGAAAGGTCTTCGATGACACCATGGCCCAGATGATCTAACATCCAGAGCAATTTCAAGGCAACTGGTTCACACAATACAGCCTCACAGACTACCCCATAGGCCTAAAATTTTCTTTGCATCCCCATAAGATACAGCGCCCCCCTCCAGCAGGAAGTAGTAAGAGATGCTACGCCCCAAATCCCAAATATACCAAGCTGGCTTTAGCGGTGGAATTGGCTCACTCCACCTCTAAACCCAGACATATTGCTTAAAAAAAATGGTTAAGAGATTCTTGTGTCCCAAATCAGAAGAGCCCTCTGGTGTGGGACAGAGAAAAACCAATATTTTTATTTAAACAGGTTGATTATAAATGTGATCTCTTTCTAAAAAACAAAAGGGGATATGATATAGATATATAGGAGGATATAGAGATGATAAGATAAAAGGGTAGATTAATGAACCTACTTTTAAAGAACAACTTGTTTAAAATGTTTTACATTGGTATAGATTTTAGTTTATGTTTAAAATGTTTTACATTGGTATAGATTTTAGTTTATGTTTAAAATGTTTTACATTGGTATAAATTTTAGTTTATTGATACAAACTTGAAGTTAATTTTGTTATACTGTATATATATATATATATATATATATATATATATATTTCTATTCTGTTTGAGGTATTATGTTTATGTAACTCATTTAAAATTGAAATGGATAATTAAAAGTAGATTAATAATTAGTCATCTATGATAATCATATTTGTAGCCATGTTAGTTAAGTCTTCTAGGTATACATAGATATATTTCAGATAGATAGGTAATCTTCAAACACTTCATAGACCTAGAGAATATGGCATTTAAATAACTTAGAATTCTGTTGACGTGAGACACAATTGCTCCTGGCTACACCAATTGATCCCGAGAGAATGTTGGGCTTCTAAAACATTTCCATTTGGAAGTTTGTCTTTTTGGCACAAAATGGCCTACTGGGCAAAGAACTGCCCTTGCCTTGATGGCTGACAGTACGAATGCAATGCCGTCCTTCCTGGACAAGCGGGACACAAGAAAAGCAACTATTGTACTCTGCCAAGACAGGGTAAGATGGCCTTTCAGAATTCCTGCTTCTGAAAATGGTCTTGTCAGATACTCTAGGCCTGTAGCCAATTTGAATGCACCAACAATGCTGAGAAACATTAGGTGACTGTCCAGGCTGCCAGCTGTCTTGGTCTACTCTTGCAAGATTCCCGAAAATTGCTTGCATCCATCTACCATTTCTCAGGTACCATTATGTTCCTTCTCAGGTCTTTGATGTGGTTAAAGACTAGATAGTTATAATTTCCTCAGTTATGATAAAAGATAAGTTAGATATAAAACCTTAAACTCACAAATATAAGATAGATAGGACATCTTCTTTAATATTGTAACTGTAATTCTTGCTCCATAATTGTTTTATTATATGTAATTTTACCATGTTAAAGTTAAAAACCTTCCTTTTTAAAAAAAAGAAGAAAAGTGGAAGTGCTGTGGATATCACTCTATATAAATAAAACACTGATGGCCAGTGACCAGACAGGAAGTATAGGCGGGACAAAGAGAGAGGAGAATTGGGGAAACAGGAAGAGATAGGGAGAGACACTGCAGCCACCGCCAGGACAAGCAGCATGTAAAGACTGGTAAGCCACCAGCCACGTGGCAAGGTATAGATTTATAAAAATGGGTTAATTTAAGATAAAAGAACAGTTAGCAAGAAGCCTGCCACGGCCATACAGTTTATAAGTGATATAAGCATCTGAGTGATTATTTTATATGTGGATTGTGGGACTGCGGGGCTTGGGGAACCTGGAGAGAAGCCCTCCAGCAACACTTATTGTAATTAAAATACCTTTCAAAGCTAAAAGGATACCTAGCTCTTCACTGCCATTTATATTTGTAGTCATTCATTATTAATAACATTCAAGATTTTTTGTTTTATTAGCCACTTACGTGTTTATTCATTTTCTGAGATGAGGTTTCATGTAGCTCAGGCTATTCTCAGACTCCAAATCCCCCTTCCTTAGCCTCCTAAGTGCTGGGATAACCAGTTATTGTTAGTTGAATGTCATAATCCTCAACCATTGCCCATTTTGTGTATCTACAGTATGTTAGATGAATAGACTTTACAGAGCAGTTTAGGGTTACAGAGAAAGGATGCAAAGTGGAGATTTCCCACTATATTCCCGCCCACTCTCTCAACTCCCCTCCATTCCTTCCTGCCATTTCTCTCTGTTATTAGCACCTCGGCACTGGTGTGGTACATTCATTACCGTTAATGAGCCAATGTTCTCACCTAACTACTCGCTGAAATTCGTATCTCACATTCATATTCCTTCTTTGTATTTTAGAACTGCTGTCTCAGTATCCCCCGGGGAATGTTTCCAGACTCCTCCTCCAGGATACCAAAGCCCATGAATATGGATGCTCAAGTGCCTTATATCCAATGATGTAGTATTTTCATACAACTTACACACATATACCCATAATACATACTTCAAGTCATCTCTGATTTACTTCTAGTACCCAATAGAATGTAAATACTGTGAAAAGTATTTTGAAATGGTATTGTTTAGAGAATAATGACAAGACAATATGTACATGTACATGTCCAGTACAGATACAACTACTGTAGATAGGTAAACTATGAGGTTTGTTGAATCCACAAAAGTAGAACCTATGACTACAGAAAGCCAACAATCCATTGTATGGATTTCAGCCATGCATATGACATATATGTATTCACCACTGCAAGATCGTATAGAATAGTCCGTAAAAATCTGGGCTCTGCATATCCAGCCTTCCTGCCCTAGATCCCCTCGTACCCCCAATCTTCCTGCTGTTTCCATATAATATCTTAGAGTTGGGACCACACAATACATAGTCTAGACTGGCTTCTTTGACTTAGTAACAAGCATTTAATGTTCTTCTCTGTTTTTGTGTCTTGATAGCTCATTAACCTTCAGGGCTGAATGATATTTTAGTGTGTAGGCAGATGTTGAAACTATGGCTTATTTATTCACTGGTTGAAGGACTACTGATTTGCAAGTTTATGTAGTTCTAAATAAGCCAACATTCATCTATAGCCATTTAGTTTTTGTTTTTGAGACAGGGCCTCAATGTGTAGTCCATGCTTGGCCTTTGCCTCTGGGTGCTGGGGGTCACAGCAAGCCTCATTTGTGTGGTGACACATGCCTAGCTCATATGCAGGTTTCCCTGGAGATGTAATTTTCAGCTCCCTCGAAGCTGTATGCTGAAGGATGGCAGGTTCTATGGAAGAGCATATTTTGATCTTGTAAGAAGCTATTGTACTGTTTCCCAAAAGGGTCTGTACCATTTTATGTTCCCACCAACAATAAGTGAGAATTCCTATTCCTTATAAAATGTCTTAAAAACCAACCCATAAGCTATCGGTAAATGAAGAACTACCTGTCACATGAAGAAGAACCTGTCACATAGAGAGTAGCTTCTTCTCCTCCAGTTCATTCATGTTGTTTTAGGACGCCTTTTCAATCGTTAAAATTTTACTCTGCAGGGAAGGATCTCTTGAAACTTTATTGTTGATGCTGTATACTCACCCTCCCTCCCCCCACCCCCCTGCCAGGATATCACTATATAGCCTTGGCAGGCCTGGAACTCACTAGGTAGACCAGGCTGGCCTTGAAGTCAGAGATATGCCTAAATCTGTTTCCCAAGTGCTGGGATTAAAGGCATGTGCTATCATGCTGGCTTCATTTTGATTTCTTGATTGTAACAGTAATTATTTTCTCAGATGGCATATGCCTGTTGCTATGCTGGAGGCTGGAGCAGAATCACTTGAGCAGTTTGAGAGAAGCCTGGTCAATATGAGGCAATATCTCAAAAATTATTTTCTTCTTCTTATTTTGCTAGTCACATCCCAGCAGCAATTGGGGCGACTGACGTTTTCCAGCTTCTCCTTGGCTGCTCCCCATTGCTTCTGGAAACAAGGGTCACGGTTGTAGTTGCCTCAGGTGGTGTCATAAAGGTGTTCACTAACCTGAAGGCACGTTCATCCTCAAGCAGGAGGCGGTGAAGAAGCTCTGAAGGCCATGCTCTTCTGCCTGAGTGAGGACAAGAAGGGCACCATCCTGAGGAGGCCAAGAAGATCGGTGTGTGTGTGTGTGTGTGTGTGTGTGTGTGTGTGTGAGACGTGGGCACACCGTGCATGTCCTCTGCATCACCTTTGAGCCATGCCTCCAGTGTGTTCCCTACGAGCTAACCTAGTAGACCAAGGACTGCAAAACACAGGAAGGGGAGCTCTGTGCTTTTCTGGTCCCTGAGAGCGCAGCCCTTCAAACTGATCTCTGCAGCGCCAAGGATGAGACCGGCCAGGATCAAGAGCGAATTAGCAAGCTGCTCTGAGGAGCTCAGAGAGGCGGGATGGTAACACTGTCACCCTGCTGCAGGGTAAACATTTGGGACCTTCCTCAGCTCTTGCCACAGAGCATCTAACAGCCACAGACCTGCCTTAGGAAGCTGCAGGCTGACCCCTACCTGCCAGAAGGTGCTGGGGGATCTCAGCAGGGGAGTGCACTAATTCACCCCAGCTGATAGTTTCCAACTGCCCCCTCTGCCCACCTTCTTTCTTCCCTTCTTCCTGGCAGTTCTGGCACTCCCAAAGTGTGTTTTAAAATTTTTAATTGTTTTATGTGCATGGATGTTTTACCTGAATATGCGTCTGTGTACCATGTACCTGCATGGTGCCCTTAGAGGCCTGAAGAGAATGTGAGATCCTGGGAACTGTAGTGAGCCTCCGTGATAGTGCTGGGAATCAAAGCCAGAAGAGCAGTCAGTGCTCTTAACTGATGAGCCATCTCTCCAGCCCCACAAACCACTTTTGATCTTGTGATTCTTGGGTTAAAACAGGCTAACCCCCACGCCCCACCCACCCGTGCCAGATATCCAGTTTGGGGGGGGGTGTCACTGAGTCAACTTTAGACACCCCTGCTTGTTCCTACTTAGTTCCATACTGCAACCTCTATCCACAGTAGTGACTGTTTAGTTCTGTGGCAAATGGAATGTTGTGAAATGACCCTTTCTGGCACCAACAGGTCTCCCTTCCTCTTCCCCTGCTGTTGGTTCTTATGGAAGCAGGGCTGATAAGAGACCTCCAATAAAAAAAAAATGTCAGGGGGCTAAAGAGATAGGTCAGGGGTTTAGAGCATTTGATGCTCTGGTGGAAGAACTGAATTCGGTTACCAGCACCCACATCCTAACTCTAGTTCCAGGGACTGGACGCCCTCTTCCGACTTCCACAGGCATGGACATGGTGCACATATGTATTCATACATGTAAAAAATAAATCTTTACAAGAAGAGGAGGAGGAGGAGGAAGAAGAAGGTCAGAGAGCTGGTGAGACAGCTCAGTTTGTAAAGGTACTTGCCAGCTGAAAGGGAAAAATCAGTAACCATCTTGAGAGACGCTTCTCCCTCCCCTCCTCCAAAGGTATTTGCTGACCAGCAGTTTTAGAAGTGACTGGAAGTTGAACTTATAAGGCTGGGACAATAAATCTATGTATCCTGGACTTGGAAAAACAAGATATAAGGAGTAATGGGCTCAACTGACCTCAGAGGAGAGTAGGACTGGAACAACAAATCTGAATGTATATATCCTGGTTTCAACAAAAGCAGGACATAGGGAGTAAAAATTTATGTCTCTGTAGATACCCTGAATCCTGTTAGCCATCAGTAACCTCATGCTTATAGTTCAGCCAGTAACTTCAAAGAACTACCTCACCCCTACCCCCCTCATCCAATCCCAAGTTGCATGTAAACCTTTCTTATATAAACCCCTTCAAGTGAGTGCCCAGGGGTCCATTCTCCTCCACCCATTGTGTCAGATGCTGGACATGGAACAAGCTTGCTTGTTTTGTTATTAAAAACCTCTGTGTGTTTGCATCGGATATTGGCTCTGTGGTGGTCTTGCTTGGGGGTCTTGCAACCTGGGCACAACATTTGGGGGCTCGTCCGGGATCCCCTGCTTCCCCCAGAACCTAATCTGAGGGGTTTCTAACCGGCCACTAAGTTTCTGTGTGTCTTTGTTTGTTCTTGTCTTTGTGTGGCTCTGTACATTTATTTTCTGAGGCACGCTAAATCTGTGAAGTGGTCAGTGCCTGTGGCAGGCATCCAGCAGACGTGTGTCACGGGGGTCTCAAGAGACGTCCTGAGCCCTGGAGATGGGGATGTGGAACACCCCCCCGCCCCCTCCCCCCTGTCTGTTCAACTGAGGATGAGAGCCTCAAATCCAGACTGTTTTTGGTGTGACTGAGCCTGGAGGGTTGCTGCCTCCAGACCACATCAGCCTGTCATTGTTCTTGGAACTTTGTTGGTTGTGTCTTGGGGCAAAGTTTGTTTCGGTGTGCCCTTGGTCTTGTGTGTAGCATGTTAATTGTTCTTATTGTTGACTAAGATGGTCACTATAGGACAGTCTCCCCTTTCTCCCCTAGACCCTTGCCTAGCATAGTGGAAGGATGTGCTAGCCACTGCTCACAATAGAATGATTGATTCCCAAGGGAAACTCTGTCACCTTTTGCAGTGCAGAATGAGCACTAACAATGTTACTTATTCTCTGGAGGGAACCTCTGATGCTGACGGTGGAAGAACTAACTCCCTGTGGTTCCTGCAGACCCTAGTGAGAGTACTGGGCTGCAAAGGGTATGCGGATCAGAGGCCGAGAAGGAAAACGAAAACAAAAACCTCCTGATCCTGGTAAAGTGGTTCTTACGTCTATGTAAATGTTACTTGTTCCTGACTACCAGCTTTCCTTATTGCTATCAGACCTGCAGCACTGGTGGGTGGGGGAAGCTCACCAGCGGGGGCCACTCCCTGGCCCCTGGGAAGGTATGAGACTGGGGCTTCCAGTGGCCCCTCCCTGAGCACGGAGGTGAGTTCCCAGAGAGCAGGGCTCCATGCATCCACATCCTTGGCCTGGGTGGCCGAGGTTGACTGCCAGAGACAGGGGCAGGATGCCTGGCCCCTGCAGCCCTCGAGGGGTGGGGGTGCGCATGGCAGCACCATCTGGAAGGGGCAAGCACGTGGCCTCTGGGGTCAGGCTCGATATGGAGGAGCAGGGCGTGATGGGTTGGCCATACAGGAACTGGGCGACAAAGATCACGAGCTCAGCCTGGGGGTGGTGGGGAGTTAACTGCTTACATTCTCTGAATCAAAATCATCCTCCCTTCCTTCCTAAGCCAAGTTTGTCATTAGTTTTCCATCTTAACCCTTCTCTGTCCTGGTAATGCTTAAAAAATGTTAAAGATATATTAGGTTTAAAAAAAATATGCTTTTGACTACAACACCCCCCAAAAAAAAATTAAAAACGGGCGCGGGGGGTGGAGAAAGTCATCTCAATTGTGAAATCTAAGCTACTCAAGGCATTGTAATTTCAGCATGCTATCAACATGAATTACTGATGAAAAAAATAAATAAATAAATTGTAAAAAAAAAAAGCTGAATACACTAAAAGAAAAAAAAGATTACCTCTCAAGATAGATAATAAAGTAATTGATTCTTTATAACTACAAAAAAATTTAGCTTAAAAAATATGCTTTTGTTCCCACAGGAAAAAAAACAATACATGGATTTGGTCATTTGAATTCAATGGGTTACAGATACTCACCATCATTTAAGAGAATTGGTTACAAATTATTATTGGGTAAGATAAAAAAAAAACTATCAAATTCTAAGTAGAGGATAACTCGAATTAGATAAAAAATATTTTAGAATGTAATGTTTTTATAAAAATATAAAGGCCTGAGATATGAGGATAAAAGTTTAAATAAATGATATTTTTGGATCTGAGAAAGTAGTTTGAGTTATAAAAATGTGGAACTTTAAGTACTTTTTTTTTTGGTTTTTCGAGACAGGGTTTCTCTGTGTAGCTTTGCGCCTTTCCTGGAGCTCACTTGGTAGCCCAGGCTGGCCTCGAACTCACAGAGATCCGCCTGGCTCTGCCTCCCAAGTGCTGGGATTAAAGGCGTGCGCCACCAACGCCCGGTGGAACTTTAAGTACTTTAAAGTTCAAGTAAGTTGTGAGGTTTGAGTAAAAGCAAAGTTCATGTGGGGTCTAAGATGTAAAGATTTTAAGTTTGGGAATATAAAAAAGAATGTTTTGGAAAGAAAAAAAGTATGTGAAATGCAAGTTATTGGAATGTGTAAAAGCAAGTTATGAAGGTCTGAGGATGAAAAGACTTAAATAATGATAAAAATGATTTGAGATATATAAAAGATAAAACATGTTTCTGATTTCTTTTTCTTGCTATTCTGCTGTTACATTGAGACTCCAAAGGTTCACAGTTTTAAAAATGTCTGTCTACTCTGTAGGTATGAATGAAAATGTGACCACATGTATGTTTGGTTTTGAATGTCTGAGTTTACATTTTCTCTATGTTAAGGAGTACAAGTTAAGGCTAGTCATCCGGCTATCCAGATATTAGTTTAAAGCATAAACTGTTAAATCTTATTTAATTATAAGCTATTAAGAAATAAATAAAAACAGAACCTGAGAGATTCATTTGACTAATATATCTACAGAATAACAAATTGGCCTGGTTATTGTTACCAAACCGAGAGATGTTTTCAAGATTAGGCCTAGATTTGTTTAGCTCAGATATATTTAATACATAATGGTCCTCAAAGATCTGATGAATATGGCATTTAAATTATTTGATAAAAAGCTTACTATAACAGAGACTCCCACCTCCTAGCAATGACTCCCAAGGTCTCCAGAGAGGATATGGAACAACGACAAGAAGATGCCACCTGAATTGCAGACAACACCAGCAAGCTTGATAGCCTGAGTTCCAATCCCCAAGACCACACATTGGAAAGAGAACAGACTCCCACAAGTTGTCCTCTGACCTTCATAAGCAGCCATGGTACACACACACACACTTTTGTAACCATTGCCATGATCCAAGTCTAGCAGACACATGTTTGGAAGTGCCATCACGAAGCCCCATACTTTGTCGAGTTAATAAGAGCTCCTTCAGTTGAACAGCTTGCTGTTGTGTTCTGTTTTTCTGACCTGGCCCTGACTGACAGAGAGGAATGACTGGACAAGGGTTGGGCTGTCTGGAGGGGGCAGGAAAGGGAGCTTCAGGGTTAGATCTGTTTCCCAGGTTTTTATATGTTTAGGTTTTTTTTTGAGTCAGGGTTTCTCTGTGTAACAGCCCTGGCTGTCCTGGAACTCACTCTGTAGACCAGGCTGGCCACGAACTCACAGAGATCTGCCTCCTGAGTGTTGGGCTGTTTCCCAGTTTTATTTGAGATACCTACTGTACTCATGATAGCCTTCAATTCACTATTCTCTTCTCCTCCGTTCTTCACAAGGCTTGTCAGAGTAATTCTAAAAGCCACGCAGAGCATGCTTGTCTCGGTCACTGTTAGTTGCTATGGAGAGCTACCATGGCTAAGGGAACTCTTATAAAAGAATTTAACTGGGAGCTTGCTTACAGGTTCAGAGGTTTAGTCCATTATCATCATGGCAGGCAGCATGGTGGCATGCAGGTAGGCACTGGAGCAGTGGCTAAGAGCCACATCCTGACCCATAGGCAGAGAGGGCTGAAACCTCAAAGCCTGACCCCAGAGACACACTTCCTCCAGCAAGGCCACACCTCCTAATCCTTCTCATTGTGTCAGAGTTGCACTCCTTGGTGACTAAGCATCCAACTGTCGGAGCCTATGGGGGCCGTTCTTACACAGGCCACCACGATGCCTTCTTAAAACCTTCCAGAATTCCATCTTACCTAGAACAAGAGCGACAGTCTACCTGGGGGCAGATGTGTCTACTTAGCTGTCCTTCGTTTACTCCAGTGGTTCTCAACATGTGGGTTGTGACCCTTTTGGGGAGTACAATGGCCCTTTCACAAGGGTCACATAAAACCAGCAGAAATATCAGATATTTATATTACAATTCATAACAGTAGCAAAATTGCCCTTATGAAGTAGCAACAACAATAATTTTATGGTTGAGGGGGTCACCACAACATGAGGAACTGTAAAGGGTTGCAGCAATAGGAAGGTTGAGAACCACTGCTCTAAGCAATGTTTATTTTTGTATGCACTTTGCCTTTATAATGATTTCTTTTAAAAAAATATTTATTTCACTTTATGTGGTGTGTGTGTGTGTGTGTGTGTGTGTGTGTTTTCATGAGCATGTACGTGTGGGTACCCTCAGAGGTCAGAAGGGAATATCAGATCCTTTGGAGCTTTGGTTCCAGGCTGTGGTGTGCAGCCCAATGTGGTGCTGGGAACCTCACTGGGTCCTCTGCAAACAAGAGCTCTTGATTGTTGAGCCGTCTTTTCAGCCCCTAGACTTGACTTGCCTCTCATTCAGTTGTTCTAAGCTTTTATACCACTGTACATATTTGATCATTAAATGTTGTTGTTGTTAGAGCATAGCTCTGGTGTTCAGCAGCTGCTGTTGCTCAAGGATGCTCTGCTCTGTCTGTGGCTTCCTTTGTCTTCCTCTTTTTAAAACATAATTTCTTTATTGATCTTTGGGAAATTCACATCATCCACCCCAATTTTGCTCACCATCCAGTCCCTCCCTATTCAGCCTCCCAGCAGTGGCCTCCCAAATGAAAATAAAAAAAAAACTCAAAAAACAAACCAAAATTGTAGTTGGAATTTTCTTTGGGCCACCAACCAGCTCCCAAATAAAGACACAGACTTATTATTAATTATGAATGCTCGGCCTTAGCTTAGGCTTGTCCCACTAGCTCTTTTAACTTAATTTAACCTGTTCCTATTCATCTATGTTCTTCCTGGGGCTTTTTGCCTTTCTTTCATTCTGTGTGTCCTACCTTTCTGCTTCTTCTGTGTCAGTCTGTCTGTCTGTCCCCTAATGTCTCCCTGTTGTCTTCTTTTCTTTCTTTCCTGGAACTTAAATTCCTCCTCCTACTTACAGCCCAGAAGCTCCACCCTCACTATTGGCTGTTCAGCTTTTTATTAGACCAGTCAGATGCCTTAGGCAGGCAAGGTAAAACAGCAACACATCTGTACATAATTAAACAAATCAACACAGCTTTACATAGTTAAACAAGTGCATCATATCTTTGACTAGTTAAAACAAATAATATGCAAAATAAACCAAACCAAACCAAAGAAACATGAACAGAAAATAAAAACCAAAACAAAAGAACAGAAAAAATACCTCACAACAACAAAACCCTCTCCGTTCCTCCATCTATCCCACCTCTCCAACACCTCTTCATTAGTCCTGGTGGCATTGGGAGCCCTGGTGTGTCACAAGTCTACCCTTTTGTCTAAACAGCTTCATTTGCAAATGTTCATTGTTATGAGTCTGGGTCAAGGCTCTGGTTTCTGGCACACCGTCCTCACTGGATCCTCACCTAAAAGTTCATTTGGATATCCTGCAGCCACCGTGAGTCATGGAGATCCTGTGGTTATTTTTCCACTGGACCAGTCCCTTCACAAGTTCCAGCAGGTCCTAGATGGGGGTAGATGTCAGGGTGGGCCAGCCCTAGGTGAGCCTGGGTGGTGGTTCAGATGGTCAGTCCTGGGCACTGTGGCCGACCCCCTCAGGTGAGGAGCGGAGCCATCTCCCCTGTGCCCATGCAATTAGGGTCAGATCTCCTCTGTCTTGGGTGAGGCATGGGGCCATCTCTCCAGAGTTTGGGAGGCCAGCTCTTTCATGAGGGTCAAGGCCAGTTCTCTTGCTGCAGCATCCAGTGAAGCACAGTTCCAGCTATCCCAGGGCCAGGGAAGGGAAGGGCTGGCTCATCAGCATAGTCCTCTGATTCCATCATTCGTGGTTCCTATGGCTCCATGAGGCAACATGGGCCACAGACATGGTCCTTCCCAGTGGATTGGGCGTGGAACAGATCCTGGCTCTGGATGGAAACACAGACCACTCAGATCAGGATGGCTGTGGTGGTGGCATGGCTCCCAGATACCAACAAGGCCACAGGCTGGTTTTCCTGTAACCTTTGGTAGCAACACAGACCCCACCTCTGGTGGGACGATGGACCCAGACATGATCCTTGTCTGTCAGCAACCTGATCTGGATGTCACCATTGCCTCAGGTGGCAGTGCAGGCCACTCTAATCTGCTTGACTCTGGCTGAAGCATGTCCCTTGGCCACTGACATGGACTCAGGTGGCTGACCTGACTTTGGGCCTCCACATGGCCCTCAGTAACAATATGGGCCACAGACTTCAACACAGATCCTGGCTGCAGTAGGACCATGGACCCAGACATGGTTCTCAGCAGCAACCTGGGTCTGGATGTCACCATGGCCCTAGGTGGCAGCACAGGCCACCCAGACTGCATGTTCCTGGTGAGAGCTCAGTCCTCAGACACCAGCATAGCCCCAGGTGGCAGCCCAGACCCTGGGAATCTACATGGCCCTTGGTTGAACAGGAGCCACAGGCATTGTCTCAGATGTTAATTGGTATTAGATAATTGGTGTGCTCTTCCCTGGGGAAGACTCTTTCTCTCATTATCAGCGTCCCTTAGTTTACTGTAGTTCTTTGTATAGGGTTGAGGCCTCATGAGTTTTCATTTAATAGGGGTGCTATTACCCATCCTTTTACTCAAAATAGGTGCCTATCTTTAAAGCTAAGATGTGCTACTCATGGATAACAGGTAGATGAATTTATTATTATTATTATTATTATTATTATTATCATCATCATCATCATCATCATCTTTGTTTTTTGAGACATAGTTTCTCTGTGTACAAGATTTGGTTGTCCTGGAACTAGCTCTGTAGACCAGGCTGGCCTTGAACTCACAGGAATCTGTCTGCCTCTGACTCCTGGGTGCTGGAATTAAAATCATGCTCCACCACTGCCCTGCAGGATATTATTTATTTATTTATTTATTTATTTATTTATTTATTTATTTATTTATTTATTTGATCCACTCAGCCAGCCTGCATCATTTGATTGGAGAATTGGGGCCATTAATATCTGAAGTTCTTATTGAAATGTTGACTACAGTCATTTTGTTGATTTCTGGTGTTGTTGGTGTTCTCACTGGTACTTTGTATTTTGGTAATTATATCTTCAAGTTTCTGCATTCTCTTAGCTGTGTTGATCCCTCTCTTCAGCCTGAAATATTGCCTCCTTTTTTTAATTTAGGTTTAGTTTGTTGGATATAATTTTTTAGGCTGTTTATACCATGGAAAATTTTTTCCTACTCAACTATGGCAGATAGTTTTGCTCAGTATATTAGTCTACGTTGGATGTTGTGGTTCTTTTAGGACTTGGGATGCACTGCTCCAGGCTCTTCTGGTATTCAAAGTTTCCATTGAGAAATCAGCTGTTATTCTGGTGGGTCTTCCTTCATATGTGACTTGTGTTTTTACTCCTGATACTTTCAATATCTACTCTCTTTTTTCCCGTATATTTAACATTTTTTGTTTGTTTTGTTTTTCAAGACAGGGTTTCTCTATGTAACAGCTCTGGAAGTCCTGCAACTCACTTTGTAGACCAGGCTTGCCTCAAACTCACAGATATCCTCCTGTCTCTGCCTCATTAGTTCTGGGATTAAAGGCATGCACCACCACCACCTGGCTATGTATACTTAATGTTTTAATTATAATATTCCACAAAGAGTTTCTTTTCTGTTTCTATCCATTTGGTGTTCTCTGTGCTTCTTGTATCTTTTGTATTGTTGTATCTTTCCTTAGTTTGGGTAAGTTTTCTTCTATGATCTTGTTGGAGAGCTGGTCAATGCCATTGACCTGGGATTCTTCTCCCTCACCTATTCATAAAATTTAAAAGTTGGGTCTTTTCTTGGTGTCCCACATTTCCTGTATGTTAGTTTCCTCGTGTGTGTGTGTGTGTGTGTGTGTGTGTGTGTGTGTGTGTGCAATTTGGATCGTCCTTGCTTATTTGATCTATAGCTTTCCATTGTCTTTGAATCTTGTTGTTCTATCTTCTGCTCTCTCACTCTACTTCTCAGGCTTTCCTTTGAGAGTTCTAGTTTAGTTTTCAGGTTTTTGAACTCCATCTTCATTTCATTGAGTCTTGCTCTGTGTTTCTATCTTCTGATTGAATTCCCTTCTCAAATCTTGGACTGTCCTCATCACATCTGTTAGCCTTAGGTTTCTGTTCTTGGGCAACAGTCAAGCATTCCTTCTTAAGCTCTTTCTCCTTATTTTCATGGAGCTGCTTCTTTGTGTCATCTTTAAAACTCCTTACATTCTCCATAAACTTCTTTGGTCAAGTGCCTGGTTGTTCTTTTAACTTCTGTGTCCTGGGATTCATCCAGGTCAATCTTGTTGAGAGACATTCTACAGGACCAGTAGATTTGCAGGGAGGGGACTACTGTCTTGATCTTTCACAGTGTTCATATTTTTGTGATGAGACTTCTTTTGATAGTTCTGTGTCTGATATAAATAGAGCATGTAGGGCAAAAGAAAGGATGTGTGGGTTGGATTGAGCCTGATGTTGGATATGGCTCAGGTGGACCCAGGGTACTGGGCTGGTGTGAAAGATGTTCCTTCTGATCCAATATTGGAGTTGGGTGATATATATGTCAGGAAACAAGAAAGAATTGTAGGAAGTTAAATTACCTCAATCTAAAAATGTTATTAAGAGATGAGTGTGGTACATTCCTGTGCATGCACTTTGGAGGGAGACAGGAAGATCAGGGATTCAAGAGAAGCCCAAGGTCCATATCAAGTTCAAGTTTCCTGATGGCTTATTTTGGTTATCAACTTGACCACATCTGGAGTAAATTAAAACCCACTCAGCTGGGTATGCCTAAGAGAGATCTTCTTGATTGGATCATTGGAGGTGGGAAGGTCCACCATAAATCCAGGTCATTTGAGGTCAGAAGACTCATCCTAAATCTGGGCCACACTTTCTGGTGGCAGCCCACATAAAAGAAGAAGGAATTCTCCTTTTGCCTGCCTGCCTTCACTCTCATGGATAGTTCATCCACCCTGTTCCTGAGGCATGCCTTTGTTGTTTTAGAACCTACTTGGTCAAGAATCAATGTAGGCTGAAGACTAGCACATCTCTAGAAATTCTCTGGAATTTCAGCACCCAAATGAATCTACTGAGACATCCAGTCTTGTGAACTGAACAGTTACCAGATTCTTTGTTTTTCCATTGGAAGACAGCCATTTTTTGATTACACAGACAAAACTTGTAAGTCACTTTAATAAATCCCGTGTGTGTGTGTGTGTGTGTGTGTGTGTGTGTGTGTGTGTGTGTGTGTGAATTCATTCTATCAGTTCTATTCCTTTGAGGAATCCTTACTAACTTAAGGCCAGTCAGGTCTACAGTGTGAGACACTGTCTAAAAAACAAAAAGAGTTAAATATATATAAAATCTGAAACCAAGTGTGGTGGTACACACTATAATGTCAGCTACTCAGAAAGCTGATGCAGAAGGATACCAATTTCAAGGTCTTTTGAGGGTGCAAGACAATTTCAAAGCCAGCCTGAGCAACCATCTAAGAAATAAATAAATAAAAAGGCTGGGGGACGTTTCTCAGTGGGGGAGTACTTTTCTAGCATATTCAAGATCCTGAGTTCTGTAGGGAAAAGGGGCTGGCTAAAGAAACCCACTCTGACCCTGGAGCCCAGAACTAGGGAAAGGTGGCTCAGATCAGGGCAGAAAAAGACACAGTTTGGCTCAGTCAGATCAGAGCCATCTCGCCTCTGGCCAACTGACTTGTGAAACCAACCAATCACAAATCAGGACAGAAGAACCCTGGGCCCCAAGTTAACCTCTGGTTGAGTCCACCCCAAGACATCCTATGTAAACCACCCTGCCGGATCAGTTAGAAAAAGAGGTGTTCTCTCTACCCTGATAGAGGCAGCTATTTTCCTGGGCTCATCCTTCCCAAAAAAATCTTTCTCAAAAGAGTTTTGGGTGAGACCTTTATTCACTGGCATAGAGAAGACCCTCGATGAGACATCCCTCAGTGGAAAGAGCAAGGAGGAGCTGAACAGAAGACGCTTGCTCAGGCATCCCTCAGTGGATAGAGCAAGGAGGAGCTGAAAGAGCTGAAAAAGTAACATTTTTCTCCTGAGCCGGAGGAGATTGCTACATTTTTGCAATTTCTTACACAAGAGAAGCAGAGCTACATTTTTGCAATTTCTTACACAAGAGAAGCAGAGCTCTGCTAGGAAGTCCCCTTAAGTGGGGGCTAAGCAAAACTCAGTGGTAGTGGCTCTCCAAGAGAGGATCAGGATTGCTATATCCTGTGGGGAGACCATCCCCCATCACACCAGGTATACCCTGACTTTCCCAAACAGTCAGGATATCCCTTCACTGCTGAAGCAGTTCCAGGCCTGATTTTCTGAAAAGTCAGAAAAACTTGCCTTTCAGGGTTGGGCTGCTTCTTTGCAGCTCCAGCTGTCAGAGCTGTGCTAAATAGCTCTAGGTGCCTGGGACACCTCCAGAGCAGAAATGCTCTGAGAAGCTCCAGCTGTCAGAGCTGTCCTAAGCAGCTCCAGGTGTCTGGGACACCTTCAGGGCAGAGCTTCTCTGAGCAGCTCGAGGTGTCTGGGATACCTTGCCCTCCAGGGTTGGGGTGTCTCTTTGCAGCTCCAACCACCAGAGATGTCCTAAACAGCTCAAGGTGTTGCCTGACTCCCCCAGGTAGTCAGAACACCTTTCCCAGAGTTGCAAAATTCACATGTTGGTGCTAAAACTTGGGACCCAACCCACAGAGTTGCAACAAATTTACTTACAGGGTCAATCTCATTTAAAGAATAAAATCACACACACACTCACACACACACACACACACACACACACACACACACACACAATTAAAAATCTGGAAAGAAATCCAGAAATTAATAAATCCTTAAAAATATGTGAGAAACAAGTAAGATGATAAATGACCAATTAAATTCCCATCTAGAAGAAGATGGAGATACCAGAGAGAGCTGGGGAAACTACCAGCTTCAAAGGAAAAATGTGATGATATTTGGTTTGTGCTCTAACAAATAAAGCTTGCCTGGAGATCAGAGGGCAGAGCTAGCCACTAGTTAATCACAGAGGCCAGGCAGTGGTGGCACACAACCTTAATTCAAGCACATGGCAGGAGGAAACAGGAAGTGATATGGCTAGACAGAGAGAGGAATATAAGGTGGGCAGAGACAGGAGCTTGGTCCTTTTCGGCTGAGGAGTTGCCGAGGTAAGAGGTGTCTGTGGCTGGCTGCTCTTTGTCTCTGATCTTTCAGCATTTACCTCATATCTGGCTCCTGGTTTTATATTATTAAGACCAATTAGATTCGTGTTACAGAAATGTCTTGCAGTAGCACACAATGTTAACTATATCCTAAAGTATTCAAATAAAATCCCTCCCACTGTTATCCCCTGAGGTCCTGACTAACCCGCTGAAGCAGGAACTTCAAGCATCCACTGGTCACTTCCCTGACTGTGGGATTTGACTTTTAGTGCCTCAGATATTTTCTCACTGTTCCCATTAAAGGTCTACCACCAGATCCTGTGTCAGAAAACAAAAGAAAATACAAACAAGAAAGAAAGAAGAGGCTGGACCAATGAGATGTCTCAGTGCATCAAGGTACCTGCCACCAACACAGTGCCCTCGGTGGATCCCTGGAACCACATGGTGGAAATTGGAATTGGAAAGAACCAATTCCCACAAGTTGTCCTTTAATCTCTATCTGTGTATGACCTGGCACGTGGAGTGACTACTCTTATGTCAGCCGGACACAGGCTAGAGTCATCAGAGAGGAAGGAGCCTCAGTTGAGAAAATGCCTCCATGAGATCCAGCTGGAAGGCCTTTTCTCAATTAGTGATCCACGGGGAAGGGCCCAGCCCACTGTGGGTGGTTCCCTTCCTGGGCTGGTGGTCCTGGGTTCTATAAGAAAGCAGGCTGAGCAAGCCATGGGGAGCAAGGCAGTAAGCAGCACCAATCCATGGCCTCTGCATCAGCTCCTGCCTCCAGGTTCCTGCCCTGTTTAAGTTCCTGCCTTGAGTATTTTTGATGATGAACTGTTACATGGAACTATGAGAGAAATAAACCCTTTCCTCCCCAAGTTGCTTTGGTTATGGTTCCATCAGAGCAGTAGTAACCATAGCTAAGACATGTGTATACACACACACACACACACACACACACACACACACACACACACATACACACACACGAGAGAGAGAAGAGAGAGAGAGAGAGAGAGAGAGAGAGAGAGAGAGAGAGAGAAGAGAATTTATAAGCATTTTTCAGGAAAGAAAGAAGATGACAAGGGGGAGAGTGTGGGAGGCGGGTATTCATATACAGATGTTAGTGGAGGAGAGTGTGGGAGGCAGGTATTCACATACAGGTGTTAGTGGAGGAGAGTGTGGAGGGAGGTATTCACATACAGATGTTAGTGGAGGAGAGTGTGGGAGGCAGGTATTCACATACAGATGTTAGTGGAGGAGAGTGTGGGAGGCAGGTATTCACATACAGATGTTAGTGGAGGAGAGTGTGGGAGGGAGGTATTCACATACAGATGTTAGTGGAGGAGAGTGTGGGAGGCAGGTATTCACATACAGATGTTAGTGGAAGGGAGTGTGGGAGGCAGGTATTCACATACAGATGTTAGTGGAGGAGAGTGTGGAGGGAGGTATTCACATACAGATGTTAGTGGAGGAGAGTGTGGGAGGCAGGTATTCACATACAGATGTTAGTGGAGGAGAGTGTGGGAGGCAGGTATTCACATACAGATGTTAGTGGAGGAGAGTGTGGGAGGCAGGTATTCACATACAGATGTTAGTGGAGGAGAGTGTGGGAGGGAGGTGCTCACATGCAGATGTTAGTAGAGGAGAGTGTGGAGGGAGGTATTCACATACAGATGTTAGTAGAGGACACTGTACCCTGGCTTATGCTGTGCTCTCAATGGGAAAAGTCTCCTACAAGCAGCTCATGTGTCTGAGCATTTGGTTTCCAGCTGGGGTGCCATTGGTAAGATGTTGGAATCTTTAAGAGGTGGAGCCTGGGGGAGGAAGTGGGTCACTGGGGACAGGCTTGAGACTTTACAGCCTGGTGCCACTTCCTGTCATTTTCTCTGGGTCCTTGCTGCTGATGCACTGTGACCGGCTGACTTCCTGCTCCTGACACCAGGTCTCCTGTGCCCCGGTGGAAATATATCTTCAAACTGTAAGTCAGAATAAACCTTGTTTTCTGTGATCTGCTTTGTCAGGGTATTTCATCCCAGCACAGGAAAAGTCACTACAGGCTGTTCTAGTGAAAATGAAAGCAACTAAGCAAAGCCTTAGGCTGCCAAGTCATGGCCAGTTCCTTCTTCTGTACAGGGAGGGAACAGGATGCTAGAGTGGGGTGATTGTGTCCATAGACAAGAACATGACCTTTGTCTCATGATCTCTAAGGAGACCGTAGTGGGGGACTATCCAGAGACAACTGTAAAAATACCTAGAAAAAAATAAGAAAAAATAACTAAAAAATAAGAGTTGAGTAGCCTGAAGATTGAGAGAACTCCAGAGGGACCATTGCTGGGGTGGATTTTACACAGTAGTGAGAAGAACTCTTTATGGTGCATTAGGTGTTGTCAGATGTGTAACTGCTCCAAGGGAAACCTCTGCTAGGTGTCAGATGAAAGAGCATGCTTCATTGAAAGACCCGTTTTAGTTAGGAAAGCACATGCCTGCTCTCCAGAAATTCAAAGGCGGAAACAGGAATCGCTGTCATCAGAACTGGGCTGTGGGCAGTCTGTGGGGTATTTCCTTGGTGTTAATCGATGTGGGAGGGTCCAGCCCACTGCGGGCAGTGGTGCCCTCAGGGCATGTGGTCCTGTGTTGTATAAGAAAATAAACCAGTTCCAGCAAAGGCAGGCAGATCTCTGATTCAAGGCCAGCCTGGCCTGGTCTAAAATGCAAGTTCCAGTGCATCCAGGGCTACACAGAGAAACCCTGTCTTGAAAAATGAACTAATAAATAAATAAATAAATAAATAAATAAATAAACAAACAAATAAATATAATAATAAAAAAGGTAGAGAAAAGAAATTAAGCTAAGAAAACTATGGGAAGTTAAGCCAGTAAGCAACATTCTTCCACGGTCTCTGCTTCAGTGTTTACCTCCAGTTTCCTGCGTTTAGTTCCTGCCCTGATTTCCCTTGATGGTGAACCATGTTGTGGGATAGTTGTTTACACAGTATGAAGATATCAATGTGATTGGTTTCATAAAGAGCTGAGTGTCCAATAGCGAGGCAGGCTAGAACAGGTGGGTCTCCTGGGGAAAGAGAGGAACTTGGATGAATCTAGGCACTCTAGAAATGATAGCGAGACAGAGAGTCGGGCATACAGGATGGAAGAGAGGTAAATAGCCTCGTGGCAGAATGCAGCTTAATAGAAACAGGATAATTTAAGTCCTAAGTGCTAGTTGGGAACAAGCCTAAGCTAAAGGCAAAGCTTTCATAATTAATAAATCTCTGTGTCATTATTGGGGAGCTGGCGGTCCGACAAGGACGTTCAACTACAGAACCACCACTGTAAGCAGAAATAAACCCTTTCCTCCTATGTTGCTTTTGGTCATGGTGCTCATCACAACAAAATAAAACTAACCAGAAGACCAATCATCTGCTTTCCTTGTCCTCTCAGAAAATGGCCACTCACGGGGAGGCCTCCGAGGAGCGGATTTCCGAGATTGATTATGAGTTTCTCCCTGAGCTCTCTGCTCTTCTCGGTGTGGATGCAGTCCAGTTCGCAAAGAGTCTAGAAGAAGAAGACCATCAGGAACGAGTGAAAATGAAGAAAGGTTTTAACTCGCACATGCGCAGTGAGGCCAAGCGATTAAAGACTTTCGTGACCTATGACACGTTCAGATCATGGACGCCACAGGAGATGGCAGCCGCTGGGTTTTACTTTACCGGGGTGAAACTTGGGGTTCAGTGCTTCTGCTGCAGCTTAATCCTCTTTGGTACCAGCCTAAGGAAAACTCCCGTAGAAAACCACAGGAGATTGCGCCCAGGATGCGAGTTCCTTTTGGGCAAAGACGTTGGTAACATCGGCAAGTATGACATCAGGGTGAAGAGTCCCGAGAAGCTGAGAGGTGGCAAAGCAAGGTACCAAGAAGAGGAGGCCAGACTGGAGTCCTTTGAGAACTGGCCGTTTTATGCCCATGGGACATCGCCCCGTGTGCTCTCAGCAGCTGGCTTTGTCTTTACAGGTAACTGGATTCTATCTTCTGAGGTGTTTCTGTAAAACATAAAGTTAAGTTTCATGTTTTTATTTGTGATATTGGTAAATTTTTAACTGTTGCATTAGCTATAAGTATTTCATTAAAATTTAACAACTAGTATAGCATTATTAGCTTACCCCATATGTATAAAATAAAAGGTTACCTTTCTTTAAATGTGGACATTGGAAAATATTACTATTCATAATAGCAAGAACCTGGAAACAACCTATATGCCCCTCAACTGAAGAATGGATAAAGAAAATGTGGCACATATACACGATGGAATACTACTCAGCAGAGAAAAACAATATCAAGAAATTTGCAGTCAAGTGGATTGAACTAGAAAATATCCTGAGTGAGGTAACCCAGACTCAGAAGGACAAACATAGTATGTACTCACTCATAAGTGGATACTAGATGTGAAGGAAGGGATGCCCAGGCTGCAACCCACAGCTCCAGAGAGGCTAGCTAACAGGGAAAGACCCTAGGAGGGACACATGGATGACCCAGCAAAGGAGAAGTGGATGAGATCTACATGAGCGGACTGGGTGTGTGTGTAGGGGGTGGTGGCAGAGGGCGAGGAATGGGGAATGAGAACATAGGGAAATGGGAGGGTCAAGGTAGAACAGGGACAGAGTGGGAGGGCAGGGAGGGAGAAAGCATGATAGATGAGGACATCAGGGGAAAAGGAAGAGGCAGGGTGCTGGGGAGGTTTTCAGGAACCCATAAGGATGACACCACCTTGGACTGCTGGCAGTGGTCCAGAGGGTGCCTGGACTGGTCTACTCTGGTGACCAGTCTAGCGAATACCCTATCATCATAGAGCCTTTGACCAGTGACTGATGGAGGCAGATGCAGAGATCCACGGCCAGGCACCAGGCTGAGCTCTGGGAATCCAATCAATGAGAGAGAGGAGGGATTCTGCAGGTGGGTGATGTCGAGATCATGATGGGCAGATGTGCGGAGATGATGGACCACACTAATGGAAGCCCATGAACTGTGGACTGGTGGCTGTGGAGCCCCCATGGGACTGGACTAAACATTATTATCTGCATTTTACATTCAAGATTCTAAGAGGGTCAGTGCTTCATTTCAGAGCTGGAAGTCAGGCAGCCTGCATGTGCGAGCATACCTCAGTCCACCTCTATCTGGAGCCCTCTGGATATGGAAGACGGTTGTTTGGCTCAAACTATTTGGGGGGCACCCAGGCAGGGGGTCGGGATCCATCACTGGTGCATAGGCAGGCTTTGGGGAATCTGGTGCCTGTGGTGTGACACCTTGCACAGCCTCGGTACAGTGGGAAGGGGCTTGGACCTGCCTAGGCTCAGTCTGCTGAGCTCTGCTGATTCCCCATGGGATACTTTGATTTGGGGGATATGGTGATGTGGGGTGGCTTGGGAGGGAGGGCTGGGAGATGGGAGGAGGCAGGAGGTGGGTTCTGTGGGTGCTATGTAGAGTGAGTAGAAAATTTGTTAATAAAGAAAAATGAAAGGAGGAAGAAAGAGAGAGAGAGAAAGAAAGGAAGGAAGAAAATATTGCTGTGGCCTGAGGGTATAGCTCAATGCTAGACTGCTTAGCTAGCATGTGCAGGGCCCTGGGATATGCCTATGAAAGAAGACCATGGCTAGAGGGTGGAGGTTCAATACTCAGAAGGGGGTCATTTATGGCAGTTGGTCTCTGGATATAAATTCAGCCAGAGAGGTCATAAGTAGTCCATTTTGGTTTGGTACAATATGGTTACCTCCAAGACACATCTGGTGCTTTGCTGGCCAGTCAAAATGTTTTTCTGCATCTGTAGGTAAAAGGGACACTGTGCAGTGTTTCTCCTGTGGTGGATGCTTGGGAAACTGGGAAGAAGGAGACGATCCTTGGAAGGAGCATGCCAAGTGGTTCCCCAAGTAAGTGAATAGATATTTTAGGATTAAAGATTGCAATTTTTAAAAAGGCAAAATAAAACTAGAGACAAAAGAGCCACATTGTTGGAGTATTCCTTTGAGTTCTTCTTTCTCTTATTCAGTATAGGATCACCCAGAATTTTTCAAGCGAGGAAGAGCTGGTCACAATGATAAGTTTGAATTACCTGAACTTATAGGCAGATCATTGTGAGTTGGAGGCCAGCCTGGTCTACAGAGTGAGTACCAGGAGAGCCAGGGCTGTTACACAGCAAAACTTTGTCTCAAAATCAATCAATCAATAAATAAATAAAAATAAAAAGTTATTTTGCTTTTATTTTAAAACATATTTTTGGTTTGGTTTGGTGTGTGTGTGTGTGTGTGTGTGTGTGTGTGTGTGTGTGTGTGTAAGTGAATGCGCATATATGGACTACAGGATGACCTCGAATGTCTTCCCTATTACTTTGTACCTATCTTGAGACTGGGATAACTGAACCAGAACTTATAGATTGGCTAGAGTAGCTGGCTAGTGATCCCCTAGGACCTGCCTGCCTCTGCTATCCCAGGGTAGGGTTAAAGACATGTGTGACCATACCCCACCTTGACATGCACATACCAGGGATTCAGACTCTAGATCCCCAGGCTTGTGGTGAGGCGTTTGGCCTACTAACCCATCTTCCTATTATCCCCAATACTAAGATAATGTCTTGTCAAGCAGTGAATCCCGGATTTACCTTAACTAATAAATGCGTTAATCTGCACAGGGGTGGAATTGCTGTATAAATGAAAGAAAATAAGAATGTTTAAAGCATTACAAGCAGTTTCACATACTGCGGAATATGCACTAAATGAAAATGCTTGCTGGATGCAGGGGCACATACCTGTAATCCCTGCACTAGGAAGGTGGAGACTGGAGAATCAGGAATTCAAAGCCACCCTCTGCTAAAAGATGAGAGGAGCAGATACATAGTTTACCCACATCCCAGTGCCACAATGCAATAAAAAAAAAGTTTGTTTCCAAGATTCAAGATTTTGTTATTGCAGTGGGCATGGTCTTTAGATCCCTGCTTAGAAAATGTATATGATAATTATATTTAGTATTCTGATTAGTAATGGTTTTGTAATTCTGCCAAATAAAGATTTATTCCTCTCACTGGTTTTTAAACTTTCATTATGGAATAGCTCATAAAAATAAAAGGAATAGCATAATAAACACTTGTCAGCACCTGGTCAGTAAATATTTCATCTATCTCCTGACACTGTTTTCCATGGAATAACAATAACCAGGTTAATTCAAAGTGAATTCCAGGGACCTCACAATACCGTTGCTATTACAGCAATAAGACTTTAAAAACAAGCTGAACCACAGCATCATTATGTCTCCTAGAGAAAGATGGCATCACTGCCTAATGTCAAATTCCTCGGTCGATGCTAGGTCACCCACAAACCAAGTAAGCAAGTATTTACAAGGACTTTGCACACAGGCAGCCATGCTCACAAAAATTAAAGGCTTTGTCTAGGATAATGTTTAAATGGAAACATAAATATGCACAATTCATGTAGGGCGAGCAGCCTTAAGATGCTTAAACTATATAACTACCTGTTAGAAAATGTACAGAAAAAGTTATCAAACAATATAAATCAAGTAGATATATATTGTTT
>NC_051072.1:45422106-45463199 GCF_004664715.2 Peromyscus leucopus
CAGGCAAGAAGGAGCTAAAAGAGAATAGAAGCTTGTAAAGAGAAAACTGACACAGAATAATAAAGTGTATGGACTAAGGAGTTTCGTGCACATGGATTCTTTTCATCAAAGATTAATTATCAGCTGGTTGTAGATTCTTCCCGGACCCTGGGAGGGGACTATAGAGGGGCTGGACCCCCATAGTCCTCGATACTCTTTTATGTGACTCTGTACAGAATTCCTGCTGCGTCAGGGCAGTGTGCAAACACAGAGATATCAAGGTGCTGATGCTGAAGGTGAAATATGGAGAGAAGAAAACTGATCCAGAGAGGGTCAGGAGCCTGCCGCAGGTCTTCTGCTCACTAGTCAGTGGCAGAAGCTGAGCACACGCCCAACATGGCCTGAGCAGTAGATCACTGCATCACTGTCTGTTTAATGGTGTGGCTGGAGATTATGGACTGAGAGGCCGGTCCAGATAGGAATTTGTAACTTTCTTGAATTTCTGAATATCCTTCATCTTTTCCAGTTAAATTGATCCAGAACTCTCCAAATCTTCAAGTTTTCTACCTGAAATGTGATTTCTTTTTGAACTGTGAGTCTCTCATGACTGTGCTTGCTTCCTGCAAGAAACTCAGAGAGATTGAGTTTTCTGGACGATGCTTTGAAGCCATGCCATTTGGTAAGAACTATAAGCTTACAACTGTGACTTCAGATGCTCCTGTGCAAAAAGTCATTAAATACTCTAGAATTAAAAGTCTGCTGATGTCACAGAAACTGTGACAGCACCTGACTTCAGTGAGTCTTTCTCAACAATCTCAACAAGAAGTGCATCTGTGTCTACCACGTAAACATTTCCTTTTCAGAATTGTTTCCTCTACTTAGTCATAGTAATTCAATCTGATTATTATATCACTTTTCATCACTTTTGAAACACTCTTACTTCAATGGTATTTCTGTGTCACAGGAATGTATCTGAACTAACTATATTTCATTTTCCCTTATCTAGTCACCATTTTGCCAAATTTTGTGGCTTTGAAGATATTGAAACTTGGAAGCCAACAGTTTCCAGATAAGGAAACATCAGAAAAGTTTGGTAAGTTTATAAACAGAGTTTCTTAATGTATTCTTTATCCTCCTCCCCTCCTTCCTCCTCATCTTGTTCAATGAACCTACAAGAAAGCAAGCTGTGTACAGTTGTCCCTTGACATCCATGGCAGCTGGGTCCAGGACCTCTGCTGATGTAAACACTAGAAGATCCATGATATAAGATGGTGCAGTGTTTGCCCGTGTCCTTACACATCCTCCATAAGCCATCTCTTAATTGCTTACAATGCCTAATGCAATGTAAATGCTATATCAAGTGTTACACTATGTTTTTCTGGGAATAATGGTGAGGGGGAAATGTCTGTACACGTTTGGCACAGACACAGTTTTTAAAAACTGAACCTGTGGTTGGTGGAATGTGCCCATACAGAGGGTCAGCTGTACCAGCTCAGCTGGTCCTTAGGAGGACACCATAGTGATGCTCAATATCACCCCCAGATGCCATCACTGTTGCTCCCACATATCCTCACACTTGATCTCATTAAATGCAATGTTCTCAGACTCACTGACTTCTTAGGAGAGAATTTGGTCATAATACCACTGTGGAACTTCATAGTCTGGCACCCACTCCAAACATGCAATGTCCCTTTTGTTTCAAAGGTTTCAAAATACATACGAAAACTTCTATTTAAAATTAAGCAGACACTATAACTCCAGGGAAAGGCCACACCCCAGGCTGTAGCACACCCAATCAGAAGGCAATTGTCCAGCTTCCTGTGCCCAGTCTGAGAGCTGTCCCCATCTCATGAATGTGTGTCCTCCTTTTAAAGATAATTAAATAAACTTTAAAATGTTTATTCTTGTCTTATGAGCATGAGTGTTGCCTGCATATATGTCTGTGCACCACATATGTTCTTGGTGGCCACAGAAGTCAGAAGAAGGTTTTGGATTCACTGGATCGGATGGTTGTCAGCCACCATGTGGGTGCTGGGCACTAACTCTTCCTGAGACTTCTGCAAAAGCAACTAGTGATCTCAACCACTGAGCTATCTTTTCAGTCCCACAAATTTTCCCTTTGAAATAAATTAGTGTCTGTAAGTTGTGACAGAGTAAACTTGAGAAGCTTTGCTTATGAGCCTCCGCTCATAACAGCAGTTTGGGCAGCAAAATAAATGTCAGAAAGAGAAAGAAAATCACGTTGAAAATATTGTTGTGGACTCACAAGTTTTCTTCATATTTTTGTGCACTTACCGTCTGTGTATGTGTGGAGCTGTGAGTGGCATGTGCGTGGAGTCAGAGAACAGCGGTGGGAGTCGTTCTCTCTCACCATAATGTGGACTCCTGGGATCAAGCTCAGGTTGTCAGGCATGCCTGCGGATGCCTTTACCACCCAAGCCTTCTTACCTGCTCTGACCCATGAACATGCAGGGTAATAAATACATTTGCAGTCTTCTTTATCTGCAGTCATACAGACACACGTTCCTCAGCGCAGTCTCCTGAGAGGCTGGAAATCATGGTTGTAGTAATGAACACACAAGTGCTCAGAGGTTCATTCCTTTTAAAGCTTTGGAAGAGTTTTCTGTACACAGACCTAGTGTGATTTCTTTCAGTGGGTAGGTGTCTTATGTAACCTATTCAAGAATGATCACCTAGAAGCCGAGAGTGGTAACAAATGCCTGTGATCCCAGCACTGAGATGATGAGGCAGAATTATGAGTTCTAGCCATTCTGGACAACAGGCTGAGACTCTGACTCAAGACTGCCAAGTAGAGCTGCTGGAAATGCACCTTGCTTTGCTTTCAGATGAGCAACGAGGCCCAAATAAGGCTCAGTGTGTGTGTGTGTGTGTGTGTGTGTGTGTGTGTGTGTGTGTGTGTGTGTGTGTTGCCTTGGTATCCAGCATGCTAGACAAACCCTTTATCACTAAGCCAACTGCCCAAATTTAGACTTGATTTCTAAATACTACCTTTCCTAAAGAAACCAAGGACTGTGAAGAAATATTTTTTCTTTATTAAGAAAATTTATATTCATTTTACATACCAACCACAGATGCCCCCTCCTCCCTCTTCCCACCTCCCAACCCTCACCCCATTCATACCTCCTCCAAGTCAAGGTCTCCCATAGGGAGTCAGCAGAGCCTGGTACATTAAGTGGAGGCAGGTCCAAGCCCCTACCTGCCGCACCAAGACTGGCCAAGGTGTCACACTTTAGGCACTAGGCTCCAAAAAGCTCACTCATGCACCAGGGACAGATCCCAATTCCCCTGCCTGGGGGGCCCTCCAAACAGTTCAAGCTAAACAACTGTCTTACCTATCCAGAGGGCTAGTCCAGTTCCATGGGGGCTCCTCAGCTATTGGTCCACAGTTCATGGGTTTCCACTAGTTTGGGTGGCCATCTATACATTTCCCCATCATGATGTCAATGTCACAAGAAATATTTTATTTCAGAACTAAGAAGGGAAAAGTCAAAGATAAATCAGGAATATTGCTTCATACCAGAAAGTCTTTCTAATTAGTTTCTGTGAGGCCGCAGAAGTCGAGACTTAGTCATCCTGTGATCTACAGAGTATCATGCTATGGAAGATTGGATGAGGGGTGGAAGGCTGTCAGGGCAGTGGACAAGGCTTTAATGAGGCCGGTGGATGTCCTCAGAGTGACGGCAGGAGGTGGGATGGCGAGGGAGGGGGCCAAAGTCTGTGCAGTTAGGAGAGTGACCTGCGGGAGGCCCTGCTTTAGAAGAGAGAGCAGAAATGGACAGACAGCCTGGACCTGTGTGAAGAGTCAGGTGGGGAGGATGGAGGATCCAGCTGCAGAGAGCAGCAGGGAGCAGCTGTGTGCTGACCCCTTCTCCTTTCCTTGGAGAGGACAGTGACGAGGAGGGCCCCTGCTAGGTGGGGCCTCCTAGACTGCAGAAGGTCTAGGTCATCAGCTGCTTGCTCATGCCGGGACTACTACTGAGGATGACTTTGTGGTGTCTCCCACAGCACAGGCTCTGGGTTCTCTCAGGAACCTGGAGGAACTGCTCCTTCCCAGTGGGGACGGGATTCACCACGTGGCCAAACTGATTGTCCGGCAATGTCTGCAGCTTCGGTGTCTCCGAGTTCTTGCCTTTCACTACACCTTGGATGACGACAGTGTGATGGAAATCGGTGAGTTCCCTTCAGGGAAAGGGTTTCCCCCTGTGTGGAAGCAGTGGCTTCATTGGAGCTGTCTGCTGCAAATGTCTAGTATGGCAAAGTCATCCAAACTGTTCCTCATTTCCACCACCACACTGTTTCATCTCATGTCCTTCTTTTTTCTTCTCTTTTTTTTTCTTTTTCTGGAGCCAAGGACTGAACCCAGGGCCTTGCGCTTGCTAGGCAAGTGCTCTACCACTGAGCTAAATCCCTAACTCCCATCTTGTGTTCTTCTGCAGATAGGTTCATCCTGTTCTGACTGGGAAGGTCAACAGCCTCTTTGTTTTAGTGGGTGTATAGAAGCCATCCACCTGTGGTTTGTTTCCCCAGTACTGGAAATTGAACTCAGTGCCCCCGACACACACTAGATCAGTGTTCAACCCCTGCACCATGGACCACTAATCTGTGTTCTGATACTTGGTTCTCCATGTACCTGGCAGATCCTCTGTTAGTCAATTGAATACTGACAATATGTAAACAAATGTGCAACAAGCTGAAACATAGAACTGGATCAGTGTTCCTGTTCACATTGCTGAAAATTTTGTTATCCAAGTAAGTGTAGAGTCAACCAGATGAGGACGAAGACCTGTGTGCATTCTGCAACTGTGCCCTCCTCTTCCTCCACAGATGACCACTGCACTGCTTTCTTTACCATAGAGTCGTTTACCACAGACTCCTCATGGAAGGGAGTCCTGTGCAATAGGCACTGTTTTGTCTGGAAATGTGTGTGTGCTTCATATTCCTAGTAACACATGTGACCAGAGTGATTGATTTCACTGCTGTGTGTCATTCCGTTATTTGACCGATCTGCACTCTGTGTCCATTCAATGGGTACTTGAGTTGTTTCTAGTAGTTGGTGTCTATGAAGTGCTTCTAAGAACTTTCTCATACAGTGTCCATGTTTAGTAATTTCTAGGGTGAAATTTCTGAGTTACCTCACATGGACTGATTAAAAGTGTGTTTTGGTTAGATGTGTCACATGCCTGTAATTCAACTCTTGATAGGTTCAAGAGTTCGAGGATTTCCTAGTTCAAGGCTAGGCTGGGTAACATGACACTTTGAACACAAACAATTAAATAACAAAGGATCAAACCTCTCCACAGTGTTGTTTTCACCCTCAACAGAGGTTGCTTCATGTTCTGGCTCTGGTAGGTCTTATCAATCCCTTATAGTTAGGCACTCTGATGATTCTCGTAGGTAGGAAAACCCAAAGCTTTAGTTGAGGAAAAGCTTTCAGATTGACCAGCACTTGAAAGAAAAAGGTACAATAGCTGCTAAAAGACATGGAATTGAAAGGACTTCTGAAACAATCTAGCCTTGATATTTTAAGAATGCCTTAACTTTAAAAGAGAAGTCAAAATAAATATATTTTTCAAATAGAAGTAAAAAATGCTTTCAAGTTTTGTTCCTACAGGAGATGAGAGGCTATGGATTTCTTCATTAATGATATTGATCACATGTGATCAGAGTAGACCTCCTGAATTTTTTTTTTTTTTTTTTTTTTTTGGTTTTTAAACAGGGTTTCTCTGTGTAGCTCTGTGGCCTTTCCTGGAACTCACTCTGTAGCCCAGGCTTGCCTCAAACTCACAGAGATCCACCTGCCTCTGCCTCCCGAGTGCTGGGATTAAAGCTATGCACCACCACCACCTAGCTGACAGGTTCTGAATCTTGACAGGTAATATCTATCAACAAAGGGTACAGCTGGTCTTCCCAGGACTTGGCCATTATCTCAAAATTTCTCAGGATCCCTATAAGATTACCAGCACCACCAATCAGCAGGAAATAGTCTAGAGAACCATGCCCCAAATCACAAAGTATTGTTTATGGATGTTTGTTTGCTACTAAGAGGTTAACTGGGCTGGGCGGTGGTGGCGCACGCCTTTAATCCCAGCACTTGGGAGGCAGAGGCAGGCGCATCTCTGTGAGTTCGAGGCCAGCCTGGGCTACCAAGTGAGTTCCAGGAAAGGCGCAAAGCTACATAGAGAAACCCTGTCTCGAAAAACCAAAAAAAAAAAAAAAAAAAAAAAAAAAAAAAAGGTTAACTGTAAATGGTTAATGGTCAAAGTCAGTCTCTTTCTAAGGAAGAAGTGGGGATATGCTATAGAGATGATGGGGGAAAAGAGTAGATTATTATGATTTAAAAAGGTGGATTATTGGATGCACTTTAATCCAAAAAACAGTTGTTCATTTCAAAATATTTTACAATGGATGGTATGGATTTTGGTTTATGGACATGAATTTAAAGTCAATTTTGTTATACTTTATATTTCTACTCTTGTTTAAGATATTATGTTTCTGTCACTAGTTTAGAGTTGTAATACATAATTAAGAAATATAGATTAATAGTCATCTATAATAGTCAAACATAGCTATATTAGTTAGGTTTTTTAGGTATACAAGATATAGTTCAGTTACATAGGTAATCTTCAAACACTTCAAAGACCTTTAGAATATGGCATTTAAAATGTTTTAAGAACTTAGACTTTTTTTTTGATGGTGAGACACATTTGCTCATGGCAACACCAATTGTTTCAAAGAGGATGATGGGCATCAAAGAAACTCCTTACAGAGTTTGATTTCATGTGGCAAGGCTAGCCATTTGGGCAAAAAATTGCTCTTGCCTGAACTGCTTGACAGTATGTTGTATAAACTGGACATGCAGGACCCACAGGAAAGTGACCACTAAACTTTGCCAAAACAAGGTGGGATGGTCCTTCAGGTTCCTGCTTCACAGAGGAAAATGCCAGACATTCTGCAGGGCACAGAGGAAAGCAACTGACAAACTTTGCCAGTATAGGCGGGACAGTCCTTCAAATTTCCTGTTTCACTAAAATGTCTGCCAGAGACTCTAGACCTGTAGGCTGAAGACAGATGCCCCAACGTTTCAGAGGAACACTGGATGATTGTCCAGTCAGCCAGATGTCTCTGCCATTTTAAGAGTTTTGGAAGTTGCTTGCAATGCACTTCCTGTTTTCTCGGGTAATATTATATCCTTCTTGGGTCTTTGATAGGTAATATTATATCCTTCTTGGGTCTTTGATAGAGTTGAAGACTAGGTAATTATAGTTTTCCTTAGTTATGATAAAAGATAAATTATATATGAAGGTTTAGACTCACAAAAAATAGGATGGATGATAGAGTATTTTCTTTAATTTTGCCAAATACAAATAGACCGGATATTATAACTGATTCTTGCATGATAACTCCTTTGTTATGTATAATTTTACCATGTTAAAGTTAAAACCTTCCTTCTTGATTAGACAGAAAAGGGGAAATGCTGTGGGATATTTTCTGTAGACTGTGAATATGTGTCACTCTCATTGGTTGATAAATAGCTGCTTTGGCTTATGGCAAGGCAGGATAGAGCCAGGTGAGAAATCTAAGGGAGAGACAGGAGAAGAAGGGCAGAGTCTGGCAGATGCCAGCCAGCCACTGAAGGAGCAACAGGTCAGCTGTCTAGAAATGAGTAAAGCTAAGCCCATACATTCATAAGTAAGAATAAGCATCTGTGTGACTCATTTGGGAGCTGGGTGGTGGCGGGCTTCCAGAGAGCCAAGAGTAAAGAGTAAAAAACAATCAACATTTTGGTGCCCAACGTGGGGCTTAAATATCCATAAGGACTGAGAAAGCTTGAAAAGAAAAGAACAAAAAAAAAGAGAGAGAGAAAGAAAGAAAGAAATGTCTCCTTTAAGAAGTTGTGCTGTACAGCAGAGATTTAAACAGCTTTTTTTTTCATGTTAAATAGAAACTAAAAACTACACAAAACACCTGCCACAGTGCAGGGCACTGCCATTCCAGAGTTGTGGGGTTGGATGCATTTCCTGGTCATATGAAACTCCAACCGGGCTGTGAGCTTTAGTCTTGGTTCCCACGAACCGAGAAGCCAGCAGAGCCAGCCAACAGAGTCTCACAGAGGACCCAGATGTAGCTTGGCAGCTTGACATTTGCTCATACTGTCAAAAAAAAGTCCGTAAGACATGCAGTAAAAGAGGTCCAAATGGGAGAAAACCCTCTAAACAAGTTCCAGTGTGTTTTATAATGTGCATAGGTTTAAGAAAAAGAAAAAGGGTAAAGTCATAAAAAGTGAATAATTTAAAAAATAATAGTCTTTAAAGAGAGAGTAATAGAAAAAAAAGCCACCTAACATTGGAAATCCACAGGGAGTCTGGAGCCTATATAGTATTGTGTGGCTTTTGAATTTTTTTGATTGTTGATAAGCAAACGACAGCTGCTAAGAGTCAAAGAACTGAAAGGACTGCTGCAGTAAACAAGCCTAGATATTTTAAGAATGCCTTAACTTTACAATGGAGATAAAAAAAAAATATTTGTTAAATGGAAGTCAAAATGCTTTGGAGAAGGGGTTTTGCTTTAGTTTCCATAGGAAACAAGAGGCTGTGGACTTGTTCCAAGTTAATATGGATCATGTTTGATCAAAGGAGACTTTCTGAAACTTGACAGTGATATATTGGAATATTGATATGAATTTAAAGTTAATTTGTTATACCGAATATGTTTCTACTCTTCCTTGGGGTTTGTACTTATTCAGCTCATTTAAAAATACAATGGATAATTAAGAAATGAGATTAGTAATTATTCCAAAATAATCAAACTTGTAGCAACATTAGGTTTGTTTTCAAGGTTAAGTAGATATATTTCAATATATGAATGGTTTCAAACACTTCAAAAACCCATAGAATATGGCATTTAAAATATTTTGTTAGTTAGGCAGCGGTGGCGCTCGCCTTTAATCCCAGCACTTGAGAGGTAGAGGCAAGTGGATCTCTGTGAGTTCAAGGCCAGTGTGGTCTACAGAGTGAGTTCTAGGACAGCTAGGGGCTATTACACAGAGAAATCCTATCTTGAAAACCACCCCAAAATATTTTGGTAACCTAAGGTTTTTCATAACATTGAGACACATCTGCTCTGGCAGTACCAATTTACTTCATAAAAGGATGATGGACATCAAAGAACCTCCATATGGAGTTTGCTTTCAGTGTGGCAAGGCTAGCCATTTGGGCAAGAAACTGCTTTGCCTTGACTGCTGACGGTATGCTGTATAAATTAGACATGCTGGGCCTACAAGAAAGTGACTACTGACCTTTGACAAAATAAGACAGGATAGTCCTTCAAAATTCTTGCTTCATAGAAGCCTGCCAGATATTCTAAGTCTGTCATCTGAAGATGGATGCCCTAATGTTGCAGAAGAACTTTAGATGACTGTCCAGGCACCAAATGTCTCTGTTTAGGTAATATTAATTCCTTCTGTGGTCCTGGATGGAGTTAAAGACTAAATAATTAGAGGTATAGTTTTCCTTAGTTATTATAGAAAAATAAATTGGGTATAAAACTTTGGATTCACTAAGATAGGATAGATAATGGAGTATTTTCTTTAAATTTGCCAGACACAAATGAACTGGACATTGTGAATATAGTCCTTGATAATTGTTTATATTGTATATAGTAAGACTCTGTTTAAGTCAAAACCTTTTCTTTTTGTTTAGACAAAAAAGGGGAAATGTTATGGAATAATAATTCAAGATGTATTGCAATCATTTATGCTGTGGAATATTTGTTTAAGATACAAAGACATGTTATATTTGTATATTAAATAAAATTAACCTGGGATCAGGAGGTTACAACTAACTGATGTGGAGTGATAGGGCAGAACCACGTGTAGCTAGGATTCTTAAGTCGGGGCTGAGCTGAAGGACATGCTATGCTGTCTTTTGAGGAGCTGCAAACTAGGAGAGAAGATTAGCTACTTGCTCTTCAGCCTCTCTGAGTGAGCAGAATTTCACCTCGACCTTCCAGTCCTTTGAGTTCTATAGAGGGACAGAGATCTAGATAAAGTTCCCTTCAGCAGCAGTGACAGAGCTGGTGCCTGAGGGGACAGAATTCCTGCCTGGCTGTGGCCATTGCTGCCACATGGCTACTGGTAGCTGTGGAGTTGCAATTGTCAATCAGGACAGCAGTTGCTTAAGGGGCAGCTACTGAATTTAATGAAAAGCAACAACGCATTGGCTCCATTTCCTTCAGAGCCCCAGCTCTCAGTAGCCAGGGAGTCCCTTCTGGGCTTTAGGTGGAAGACACTGTGGTAGCCAGTGAGAGGACAAGCTGTTAGGATTCTGTACTCTGCAAAAAGGGAGACGCTGTTGCCACAATTTCTCAGTTCCTTCTACTGTAACTTCCCTTCACATATGTCCTTCTGTGAGACCAGAAGAGAAGTCCGCATTGCCATGGCAGCCAAAGCTGTGTGAACTCAACTCCCTGACCTCTGCTTCCTCCAAACTGCTTGTGCTTTGGCCAGGTGGTTCCCTATCAACCAAGCAGCAGTTTAGAGCTTTCAAAGAATGGTCTCTAAAACGTCATGTTGAGCATTTCCCACTTTCGTCACGGTGGGTGTGGGAGTGGTACCCATAACTTGTCACCATCACTGAAGTCCTCAGGATATTCTTTTCATAAATGTTTTGTTTTCCAGCCAAGGGAGCAACCAGTGGAGGTTTCCAGAAGCTTGAAACCTTAGATCTTTCAATGAATCACAAGATTACAGAGGAAGGGTACAGACATTTCTTTCAAGCCCTGGACAACCTGCCAAACTTGCAAATGCTCAACATTTCCAGGCATCTCCCAGAATCCATCCAAGTTCAGGCCACCACTGTCAAGGCTCTGGGTCAGTGTGTGTCCCGACTGCCCAGCCTCACCATTCTTCAGATGTTCAGTTGGCTCCTGGATGAAGAGGACATGAAAGTGATTAATGCTGTGAAGGAGAGACACCCTCAGTCCAGACGCTTGACTGTCTTCTGGAAATGGATAGTGCCCTTCTCTCCTGTCATTCAGAAGTGAAGGATGCAGCCGAGGGCTACTGGCAGTTCTAAATACCTAACTGTACTTAGTTGTTTTTGCTCTTTGGGGGTGGGGACCAACACCCAGCTCCCAAATAAGTCACACACAGAGGTTTATTCTTAATTATACATACCCCGCCTTAGCTTGGCTTGTTTCCTGCCAGCTTTACTTTTACTTTTTTTAAAAAGTTTTTTGTTTTTTCATTTTTCTTACCAAGCACAGTTCCCACTCTCTCTCCTCCCCAAGCTCCCCCCTACCTCACCCCACCCCTCCTCCCATCCACTTCTCAGAGAGGGTAAAGCCTCTCATGGACTGTCAACAACGTCTTTGCCAGCTTTTCTTAACTGTAATTTATTCCCATCTACCTTTTGCCTCTGGACTTTTACCTTTCTTCTTACTTCTGTAAATCTTACTTTCACTCTTACTCCGTGGCTGGCCGTGTGGTTGGGTGGCTGGCCGTGTGGTTGGGTGGCTGGTCCCTAACATCTGCCTCTCTTGGATCTCTCTTGCTCTTTCTTCCTTTCTCACAGATTTCTCCTTCCATGTATTCTGTCTGGCTCCCAGCCCCACCTAGCCCTTTGTCTGCTCTCTATTGGCCGTTCAGCTCATTATTAGTGCATCAGGTGTTTTAGACAGGGAAGCAACACAGCTTCACAGAGTTAAACAAATGCGACATAAGCCAAGTTAACACACCTTAAAATAATACCTATAATACCTAATTTCCTAATACATTTCACCCTTGCTGAGTATGGTGGTACACACCTGTGCTCTCATCATATAGGAGACTGAGGTGGGAGAATCAGGAGGTTCAGGGCAGCCTTGGTTACATCGGAAGATCCTGTCTCAAAACCAAGGCACAACTAACCATCATATTAAAGGACAATCATTAACTGTGTAGACTGATGATTATTAAAGCCTGCATGCCCATCACTGAACGTAGAGCAATGATGAGCAGTCCTGGTATGGTCCTAAAAGACTAGAGCCGCACTCAATCTCATACCAAGAACCCACCATTACCAAGGTCAACAGGAAGGCGTGGGGAAGGGAGCATTGATCTATATAAAAGCCACAAGGAAGGAGCATTTGATGGAGATAAGAAATGGCCAGTTTAAGGATGACTGCGTCCCACCCATGATGAAGCATGGGTCGATTTTAGCACAGAATGTAGACGACTCTTTGCAGAGATGCTCTTTAGTCTTTGCAGGGCTTCTATATATTCACCAGCCTTGGTGTGGCCATGCTTGGCCACACCATCTCCCATCCATTGCCTATGTGAGGAAGAAATTGGGCTTAGAGAGAAAACTGCTTTTGTTCCAGAGGCTTTTGAGAGCTTTGCATGTGATGTAATGACTTTAAGTCTTTCTTTCTTGTCCCTTTCTGTTTTTTTTTTTTTTTTTTGTTTTTTGTTTTTTGTTTTTTGTTTTGTTTTTTTGAGACAAGGTTTCACTATGTAGCTTTTAATGGCCTGGAACTGAATATGTAGACCAGGCCTACCTGGAACTTACAGAGATCTGCCTGCCTCTGCCTCCTGAGGGTTGATAATTTTAAAACATTGTCTATAGATACATTAAGGATTTGTGGGTATGTTAACCTGACTATGACAGCATTTTTCATTCCATATGTTTACAAAAGTCTTTTCTTTATACCTGTGTTGTTTCAACTTAAATATTGTATGCTTTTAATTTGTCAATTATACCTCAATAAATCTTGAGGAAAAAGATTTCCAAACACCTAAAATTTTTTTAAAACTTTGGTTGTTGGTTAAGCGGTGGTGGCCATGCCAACGGAGGAGAGCGCTGGATGTATTGGTGACGGAAGAGTCACGAGCCATGGTTACCGTTCTAGAGCTTTATTGGGAGAGAAGGGGACACACACACACACACACAGAGAGAGAGAGAGAGAGAGAGAGAGAGAGAGAGAGAGAGAGAGAGAGAGAGAGAGAGAGAACCACGGAGGGGAGAGAATATGGAAGGAGAGAGTGCTGAAAGAGAGGACACAGAGAGAGCATGCCCACTTTTTAGACTGGGACGCTGTCGCAGGCTGGTGACATAATTAAGGACATAATCCTTACATCTCAAACTTTTGCTTATTATTAAAAAAAGAGCAGGTAGATGGGAATAGGGGCGTCGTTTCTCTCAAAAGTTGCTTCCAGCTGACTATTGGACGTCGGTTGGCTCTTGAGGGAATGGGGAAGGGGAGCCTTCGGAGGTAGACAGGCATTGTGGGATGCTGTCTGCCATCCATTTGCTCTGGAGACATGTATCCCCCCTGGCTGTGGCTGGGAACCTTCTGTCTGACAAGATGTTGGTGACACAGACAAAAGCTTAGAGAGAAAAGAATCATTATTATTATATGTTGACATTTATCTGAGATAGATCCGGCCTGTCCAGATGGATTTTGAAACATGTTAAGCTTTATCAGAGACAGATTATTTTAAAGCACCTGCTTCCTTTACTAGTTCAGCATCCAGGAGACAGGTGGTCAATTGTTAAAAGCATCTCACAGTAATAGATGTTTACATTAAAGTCTTTTTGTAGTGCCCAGACACTTTTGGGTCTGGGTGTGTAAATACCTTTTAACTGTTACAGTTCTTACCTCATGATCTCTGACTTCCGATTCTGTGGTGGTCCTGTACCATTAACTGAACAGTGAGTTAGAACAGGGAACTGGGAAGAGAAAAGCTTATGGTGCATGAAAATTTATTTTTTATTTTTTGGAATTAGGGACAAGGCAAAGATCAGGGCTCTGTCTGTATGCACGTGAGAAAGACAGGCAGTGGATCTGGAGTGAGACAATGAAATGAAAGCTCCTATCTTAGCTGGAAATCTTTTTTTATTAAGTATCTCTGAAAGTGCAATTAAATCTGGTGAGGTGGTAAGGCTGTCCTCTGTACCTGACAATAAAGGAGAGGTGACATCCCAAAACTCCCAGGACTGAGTCAGTGGCTCTGGTGTCCAGAAGGACAGAAATGGATCGCTTCCCTGCTGCGTTCTGTGTTCCCTGCCATGTCTGTAGCCAAGCCTAGGTCTGCTGGAGGTCTTAGCCTGAAGTACCCATGCATCTTGGCGCCTGGGGGCAGTCAGTTGTCTTTCTAGGCGGTACTTTTAACAAGGCTCTTGATGGCCTGGCAGGGCATTCGCTAGCCCATGGCCTTTTTCCTCACTTAAAACATGGACCCAACAGCTTTTGGGAGTCAGCGAGTGCCAGCACTTAGCAATTTTTTTTTTCGGGCTTTTATCTGTACCCTGGCACACCTTAAATGCCACAGATGACTCTTTTGCCTGTAGGGTCAGGAGCCTTGCTCTCCAGATATTTAAGTCGGGGAAGTCTGGGGAACAAGAGACAGATTTTACTCCGTGCCCTGACTTTTTTTTTTTTTTCTGATGATTGATGGCTTAAGGACAGCTTTTGGAAGATCTGCCAGGAGGCAGACTATAAACCGATCCTTTTGGAAGACTTGTCTGAGGCTATAAACTGATTTTTGGCTTAGGAGCCATCCTGACAATTGTAAACTTATTTGTATGGATCTTAGCTGCTTCCAGATCGGTCTGTGTCTCCCAAAGCAGTTTGAGAATGAGTGGGTGGAGTTAAGGTGAGTTAGGGAGAGAGTCGTAGCAGCCGCCCAAGCCCGCCCATTTTTAGCTGGCTCACTTTTCTGACTGGAAGTCAGACAGAAAAGGTTGCACGTGGCAGAGGCAGAAATGGGGAGGGAGAAGGGTTCAGAGCTTTGGCAGAAATCTTGGGGATGAAGTGACTCTTTTCTTTGCACGTTTGCTGCCAGAAGTTCCCACGATGCTGTTATGTAGACAGATTGACAGGTACCCGCCCCTATCCGCCAATGTAAATGGTAAATGTATCCGCCCCTTTGTTCCATGGCTGTAGCCGAAAGAAAAATAAAAAATTAAAATAACAAACCGGGATCAGACTCCAATCTTGGGCATCCTTGAGAGTGAAGAGAGATCTATGAATCAGCTCAAGTTCCCATCCTCTTCATCAAGGAAGGTAAGGGCTGTAGCTCTGCTGCAGTTGGTCCACGGTGGACCCGAGACAGCATTTACCCCCTCGTCAGGAGCAAAACTGTGCCTACCGTTGCTAACACAGCCCGAGGACAACCCCCGAGGTGTTCGTTGCAAAGAATATAGCTCAGACTACAGCTGTGAGAACGGCGGACTCACTGTGGGGAAGAATCATGGCAGTAGCAGTGGTGGTAGCTGTGTGGGGGTCCAACGGAGGCGAGGGACAATTGTGGTCTCGCGGTCTCACTGGATGGGGAAGGAGGTGGCAGGCAGCAGTGGTCACAGCAGGTCCTCGGTAGTCTATCTAAGTCTGAATGGCACCAAATGTTGGTTAAGCGGTGGTGCTCACTCGTGGCTGGCTGCCACCTGCCGTGGCCATGCTGAGGGAGGAGAGTGCTGGATGTCATGAACCATGGTTACTTCTCTAAAGCTTTATTGGGAGAGAAAGGGAGAGAGAGGGGGGGGAGGGGGAGAAGAAAGGGGAGGGGAAAGGGAGGGGAGGGGAGGGGGAGAGGGAGAGAGAGAGAGAGAGAGAGAGAGAGAGAGAGAGAGAGAGAGAGAGAGAGAGAGAGACCACGCAGAGGGGAGAGAATACAGAAGGAGAGAGCGCGGAAAGAGAGAGGACACAGAGGGCATGCCCGTGTTTTAGGCTGGGACGCCATCGTAGGCTGGTGATATATTTAAGGACATAATCCTTACATTGGTTATATCTGGGAGGTGAGTTGGGAAGCATTCTTACTTTTCATTCTGCTCCTTTCTGCACTGTTTTTTTTTAAATTTTACAATTCTCTGTTATTTTTATGCTTAAGATAAAAACTCAGGACTTGAGAGATGGGTTGGTGGTTAAGAATACTTGTTACTTTCACACAGGACCTGTGTTTGGTTCCCAGCTCCCGGACAGCCTATCTCTATAGGAACAGATTATCTTGTTTATCATCTGATTTGATAGTTAATAGATTTTAGTCAGAAGTGTTTAGATGTTATATCAGAGTCCAGTGAGAAAACAGAAATGGCAGGTCATTCTGTGCCAGGTAACAAGTGAAGTTATGCTTGACAATAAGCCGTGTAAGCAGTGCTCACACCAAAGAAATTAATAAATCAGTAATTAATAACTGGTCTTCTCTATGTGATCCTACTTCACTACTGTAATTCCAATGCGCTCATCACTGGTCCCTAGGAAGCACCTGCTCCATCATAACAAAATTCCTGAAATGTCTATTTCTGGTCACATACTCCATATCCCAACTCTGACTCCTTCAAATGGGCTGCTTTTCTGAACATCTGCTTCATTTTTAATTTAAAAAAAAAAAAGCAAAACAAAACCAGGAAGTCAATTTTATATCAAAGAATAGTACACATAGAACACAACTGAAATAAGTAACGATAACTGTAAACTCATAAAAATCTGTATTAAATATGATTTTACTAAGCTCCAAAAGTCTAGAAAACAACTTTCATTGGAAGAGTTCTGCACAAGCACGGGTAAGGGTTCTTTCATGCTTACATCCTCTCCCCCAAGCTTTTATCTCTTCCATCCCACCAAAACAGCTGTTTCAGCATCACCAGCGACCTCCACGTTGGTACATTCAATGACTGTGTTGCGACCTTCATCTTACTTGTCCTGTTTCCAGCATCTGAGCTACTGATGGGCTGGCTCATCACGGGTCTCTAGGAAATACCTGCTTCATCTGACCTTCGGGCCTCACTCCTGGTTTCCTCCTCAGACAGCTCCAGCTCAGTCCTCTGCTGTTCCTCTTCTAATCCCTGGGGGGCATCTGAGGTCTCCTGACTGTGTGTGAGTGCACTTCCTGGAACACCTCATCCAGCTGAGTGGCTTTAAACTCCATGCCTACACCACCTCCTCCATCTCCAGCTCTAGTCCTGGACTCTTTTTATATAACCCCAATGGGCACTGCACATTTCACATCTCCAAAGCAAACTCTTGGCCTTCCCCTTCACTGAAGCACTCTGATGGCACCTTTCATCTCTTGACTCCCACTGGACTCCTCCAGTTGCTTAGGGAAACCCTTGGAGTTATCCTTAGCTTTTCTCTTTCATAGTCCATCTCTAAGCTAATCCTGGTGATTCCACTTGCAAAATACATCTGATCTAGCTGGGCAGTGGTGTGTCACACCTTTAATTCTAGCACTTGGGAGGCAGAGGCAGGTGTCTCTTTGTGAGTTAGAAGCCAGCCTGGTCTACATGATGAGCTCCACACCAGCCATAGTGAGACCCTGCCTCAAGAAAGAAAGAAAGAAAGAAACAAACAAACAACATCCAGCAGATTCAACCTGGTTAGCCCCCTTCCTTTTGTGTTACTAGTGGTGTATTTTTACCACGCTATCAGAAGCTCCCCCGGAAGTCAGATCATGTTCTCCCTCTGCTTTACTATTCTTCACTGGACTCTCAGCTTAAAGTATGCCAGGCAAGAACTTTACCAACTGAGCTACAACCTCAACCAAAGGAAAGTTTATGTCATTGATACATTTGCTGAAATTGTAGAATTATATTTAATGGTCAAATTGTTGAAGAATTAAAGCAAAGATCAAGAATAATATATAGTATCCATTAATATTAATTAGCATTATGGTCAGCAATATATGCAATCAGGCAAGAAAATGGAATAATGTTAAAGACAGAATTCAGTATTTAGATATGTATCTAGAAGTGTGAGGAGATTACAATGAAAGAGTCTTGTACATTGTCAGTGAACATTTAAAATGCAGAGTATTTTTTTTTTAAGTTCACTTGCAAGGGCCACAAAAATCTATAAGGTGCTAAAATAAAGGTGACATTGGATGCAGATATAGCAATATCATTAGTGAAAAGTGAGTTTCACTGGGGAGATTTTACAGATGAAAGAGTCAGCAGTGTGAAGAGCCTGTCTGACCTCTGGACTTCCTGTGGAAGAACACACCGAGGAAGAATGGAATTTTATTACTTACAGGAAAACGGAATTGGTATTCATCATGTTAAGCAAAGTCCGCTGGACAGATAGTGCATGCTTTATCTCGCTTGGAATCTAGAGTTAATAAGTGCATAAGCATGAAGCAGAAGATGACTCCAGAGGGAGAGGAAGGGATATGAAGGGAGGGAAAGTGAGGAAAGAGAGAAGGAACAGGGAGGAAAGAAAACAGCTGACATTTTCTCATGCAAAATCTAGAATCCCCCACCCGATAGCACCACACAAAGTGTGTGTGGGACAGGAAAGCAGAAGTGGGAAGAGGAAGGGTCTTGTAAGGAAGGACCACAGTGGGAGTGGCAGGTACCAACAGGAGACTGATGGACACGGAAACATCGTGAGATCCATATTTTTATATACTAACTGAAGAGATTATTTTCTAAGACTGGACTGTTTACAGCTGGATGCAGGATGGAAAGTGTGTCACAAGACACCACTGCTTTAACACAGAAGTCAGGAGGGGCTGGTAGAACCTGGTTATCTGACCATGATGGCTTCTAGGTAAGAGAAACGGCCCTTCAGGTCTAGACAGATAATCTGAGGTACATGCCAGGGCTGCTGGTAACAGCTAGAAGCCCTACTAACTCCAAAATTTTTTAAATATCCTAAGGCGAAGAAAATGTACATCTGGGCCCCCGGGGTTCATTTTTCCTTAAGATGTTGCAGGGTGTGTGGTTCGAAGTACAGACTCCCAAGGCTGCCTGGTTACTCTTTAACCCTACTGCCTGGGTTTCCTCATTTGTATAGTGGAGATAGCATACCCGACTTGTTTGGACTGTTAAAGATGATATGTCCAAGCTTTTAATATTGTAACATGACATTGTCATCTATAAAGTTCATGCTGGAGAACCGCATGACCAAGTTACCAAGTGAAAAAATAATCCATGGAAGAATCTCATAGTATTTGATGTCAGCTTAAAACTTCTGGGTAGGGGTCATGTTTCTAGCTCTCCAGAGGTGCAGGAAGCCTGGACACTGGTGGTTGGGCTCATCTGGCCTTGAGGGTGGCCGGTTTCCACACTAGTTAGTTCTCTAGGGCTAGTCAGATCGGGCGAGCAGCTGGGAGAATTCTTATTTGGGGCCTCTGGGTTTGCAGCTTGTGTGGGATAGTTGATGGAGACGAGGCAGGGGGAACTGCCTGGCCCTGCATGGACTGATTTAGTTCTGTATTTTATGTCTTCTTGTCACAGGCATGCTGCATCTCCATCTCAGGACCCGAGATGTTACAGAAGTCTCCCTGGAGACACTGTTCATCCAACCTGTGCTTGTCTTTGGCTTGCTTTCTTGCTTACTACTATTCCATGTAGTATCCACCTTCTGAAATTTGTTAAAATACTCTGTGTTGATCATTTTTCTGGTTTCTTAGTTTTTATGGGTTTGTTCTTTTAAAAAAAAATCACCTTAATAATGTTATATAACATTTGCTAATAATAACCTAAATGTGCTTAGAGTGTATTCAGGAAAACAAGTCTAGTCACAACATTTCTTGGCTTCAAATGAGGGAGTGTCCACACCAACTTTCCAATTCTCTATGGACACCAACAAGGTGTTCCATGATTTAGTTAAATTCTGGTAGTACCCAGAGATAGTTTATGCCAAAGGATTGTTTGAAATGAGCTTTCAGCTTCTGGCTTTGACTTTGTAGACAGCTTGGAGTCATTTTCTGAAATACTTCTCTGACATCTAGCCCTTTTCCAGGATAAATCTTGACTCCCTAATCTTTCCATCATAAAGTAAAAGATCTGGATTCAGCCTGGCAGTGGTGGCACACGCCTTTAATCCCAGCACTAGGGAGGCAGAGCCAGGAGGATCTCTGTGAGTTCGAGGCCAGCCTGATCTACAAAGCAAGACCCAGGACAGGTACCAAAACTACACAGAGAAACCCTGTCTTGAAAAACCAAAAAAAAAAAAAAAAAAAAAAAGATCTGGATTCAAATATTCAAATCATATAAGGAGCTCCTTATTTTTGTTTATTTGTTCAGTTATTGATTGTTATTCTATTTTTAATTTTAAAAGATTTATTTTTCATTAAAATTTATGCACAATATATTTTGACCATATTCTTCCCTTCTGCCAATTCCTCCCAGACACTTCACACCATCTTTACCCACCCAGGTTCATTTTCTTTCTCTCTCAAAAACAAAAAACAAACAGCAAAAAACAAAAATCAAAACAAACAAAACACCAATAAGGCAAAAAAAAAAAAAGTCAAAACACAACAAAAAGTGCACACACACACACACACACACACACACACACACACACACACACACGAAGTCTCCTGTGCTGATCAACTACTCCTGGGTATGGGGCCTGTCCTGGGGTGTGGTTGATATTACCAGTGACACTCCATTGGAGAAAACTGATTTTCTCTTTCCCAGCAGGTATCTATTGCAAATAGCTTCTGGGTTAGAGGTGGTACTTTCTCTTTCCTTTTTCTGTCAACCACGACCTCTGGCTCTTACATTCATTCCACCTCCTCTTCTGCATAGACTCCTAAGTCTTGAGGAGAGAGCATTGGTGAAGAGATCCCTCAGGACTGAGTGCTCCAAAGTCTCTCATACTCTGCATGCTGTCCAATTGTGTGCCTCTGTGTTAATTACCATCCACTGAAAGAAGCTTCTCTGATGAGGATTGAGCTATGCCCTGATCAATGATCATTAGGAGACATTTTAATGCTATGATCCTTCAGCATAATAATAGAATTAGATTTTCCTCTAGACCCGTGCTTCTACACCTTCCTAATGCTGCAGCCCTTTAATACAGTTCCTCATGTTGGAGTGACCACCAACCATAAAATCATTTCCATTGCTGCTTTGTGACTGTAATTTTTATTGTTATGAATCATAATGTAAATATCTGGTATTTCCAATGTGACCCATATGAAAAGGTTATTCAACCCCAAAGGGTCATGACCCACAGGTTGAGAAGTGCTGCCCTAGACCCATGACCTATCTAGTTTCAGGTTCCTGGTTACTTTAGCAGTGTCGGGTATGGGTTCCATCTCATGGAGTGGACCTTAAATCCAACTTTAAAAGGAATTGGTTACTTCCATAACATTTGTGCCACTATGACACCAGTATATCTCCTGGAAAGGTAACTCCTATAGGTTAGCAAGGTTTGTAGGCGGGTGATATTTATGATCACCTTCCTACTCCAGTCTCATGCAGAGTACCTTTCAGTACTATGAATACCAGTCAGTAGGAGTGAAGCTTCTAGTTAGGTACCTGGTAAACTTCTCCGTGTTCAGTGACATAGTTAAGTATTGTCCTCAGCAATAGAGCCTTCCATTAGGTTGTAGAGAGTAACTGATGGTTTTGACAATAGCCCATAGTGTTGTGGGGCTGTGTATGGGATGTCCCTGGCCAAGGAATCAACAGCTGCAACCCATTCCTGGCCCCGTCTTGCTTGTTGGCATATGAATAATGATGGCATTATATCCCCCATTATATGATGACTCCATTTAAATTCCTTTCATATATGTATATATTTTAGGAAGCACCCAGAGGCTTAATATTACTTACAAATGCTTGGCTGATAGCTCAGGTTTATTACTAACTAGCTCTTACTACTTAAATGAACCCATTCTTGTTAAATGGGAGGTCCCCAGCAGCAGCACGGATGGACAGCCGCAGAACCAGGAGACGGCAGAACGTCGTTCCAGGACCTCCACCATCATCCCCGGACTTCACAAGATACCCCTCACCCCCCCCCCCAAGAGCCAACCAATGCCCACTATTCAGCTGGAAGCAGTCTTTGAGAGAAACGTCGCCCCCGTACCCAGTCAACCATAATTTTTTCTTTTTTTAAAAAATAAAAGAGTCGGGAATGAAGGGTTCACAACACGCCCCCCCCCCCACGGTCGCATTTACCAGGCGGACACTTCCGCCTAGCCAATTCTGGTCAGGCCGGACACCTCCGCCTAGCAAGTTCCAGCCAAGGCATCTCGAGTGACCAGAATCCGTGATGTTATATGGCTACGTAAGCGCGCAACGTGACCATGTGATCTACGCACACGCGTGGAGTAGTGACGTGACCTGGCCACACCCCCAGCCGTTTTTTAAAGCGGAGCGCCATATTCCCGGCTCTCTCTTCTCTCCTCTCCTCTCTTCTTCTCCACACACGTGTCTCTCCCACAGGCCTGTGCACTCTGTCCCTTTAACTCTAATAAACTCTTATAAGCGGATTCTGTCGTGTTTCGTGACGTTTCCTTGCAGGGTAAGAACACAACGCAGCTAAATAACTAACATTTTATCTATTGCCACGTGGTTGTGGCATTACTTCATTTTCTACAAGTCTTGCTTCCTCAACGGCTGGCATGCACCCCCCCATTTTCCACTCTTCTTCTCCTCTATCTCTGCTTGGATTTCCCACTGGCTCTATCTGCAAAGGTTGAGGAAACTGCCAGCTTCAAAGGAAAAATGTGGTGATATTTGGTTTGTGCTCTAACAAATAAAGCTTGCCTGGAGATCAGAGGGCAGAGCTAGCCACTAGTTAACCACAGAGGCCAGGCAGTGATGGCACACAACCTTAATCCAAGCACATGGCAGGAGGAAACAGGAAGTGCTATGGCTGGACAGAGAGAGGAATATAAGGTGGGCAGAGACAGGAGCTTGGTCCTTTTCGGCTGAGGAGTTGCCGAGGTAAGAGGTGTCTGTGGCTGGCTGCTCTTTGTCTCTGATCTTTCAGCATTTACCTCATATCTGGCTCCTGGCTTTTTATTATTAAGAACAATTAGATTCGTGTTACAGAAAATGTCTTACAGTAGCACACAACGTTAACTATATCCTAAAGTATTCAAATAAAATCCCTCCCACTGTTATCCCCTGAGGTCCTGACTAACCCGCTGAAGCAGTAACTTCAAGCATCTACTGGTCACTTCCCTGACTGTGGGATTTGACTTTTAGTGCCTCAGATATTTTCTCACTGTTCCCATTAAAAGTCTACTACCAGATCCTGTGTCAGAAAACAAAAGAAAATACAAACAAGAAAGAAGAGGCTGGACCAACGAGATGTCTCAGTGCATCAACTGCCACCAACACAGTGCCCTCGGTGGATCCCTGGAACCACATGGTGGAAATTGGAATTGGAAGGAACCAATTCCCAAAAGTTGTCCTTTAATCTCTATCTGTGTATGACCTGGCACATGGAGTGACTACTCTTATGTCAGCCAGACACAGGCTAGAGTCATCAGAGAGGAAGGAGCCTCAGTTGAGGAAATGCCTCCATGAGATCCAGCTGGAAGGCCTTTTCTCAATTAGTGATCAACGGGGAAGGGCCCAGCCCACTGTGGGTGGTTCCCTCCCTGGGCTGGTGGTCCTGGGTTCTATAAGAAAGCAGGCTGAGCAAGCCATGGGGAGCAAGCCAGTAAGCAGCACCAATCCATGGCCTCTGCATCAGCTCCTGCCTCCAAGTTCCTACCCTGTTTAAGTTCCTGCCTTCAGTACTTTTGATGATGAACTATTACGTGGAACTATGAGAGAAATAAACCCTTTCCTCCCCAAGTTGCTTTGGTTATGGTTCCATCACAGCAGTAGTAACCATAGCTAATGTGATACCTCAGTAAAACCCCCCACTCTATCCCCTACAGACAAAGAGAAGCTTAAACCAGGATTTCTAAGTGTAGATAAGAACTTAGACCCCTTTTCCCCAGGTGGCTGTATCTGATACAGGGACTTTGGAAAACAGACAGGATATTTAACCAAAAGACTAAAAAGGGAGGCGGGTTGAAATGAATTATATGGTCTGTGCCTTTAAGAACTAAGCCTCACAAAGAAAGGGGAGCACTCCTTCCAACCTCCCTGCTGTGAGTGAGAGATTTGAAAGAGACTCCCTGGAGGCTTGTAAACTTAGAAAACCCCTTACTTTTGCATTCTGTACCTAAAGTCTCCAGTGGCGACTTTGGGGACATGATCTAGGCACAACAAGACCCTCACTCTATTGTCTAAAAAAGGGGGCCTTAGACAAAGATATCTCAATATAGACAGACCCAGGCCAGTTTCAAGTCCCCAGAAATGATAGCACCAGCCCCAGGAACAAAAGAACAGAGTCAGTATGTCTGATGGTAACCAATTAACCACGAGATGCCCCTCTCCAGAGATAACAGGACCAGACCCTGGAGATGAGTTGTAAAACTCCTGACAGGGCAAACAGATAAGCTAGAATAAGATAAAGTCCAGGCCCGGGAAAAACTGGACCAATCAAGGATGGACCCATACTAACCCCCTTCCCTCTAAGCAATTTTATGGGTTTTGCCTATAAAAACTAACTTCCCCAAGAAAGAGTAACTCTTCTCTGCCTCACTTGAGATGGCTTGAGATGAGTTCCCTGACATGACTTGTAACAGATAAACCTTGCTTTTGCATTCTGGTATGTTCGTCCTTTTTGGTCTCTCTGGGGGTTATGATCTGGGCACAACAGCTAAGACATGTGTATACACACACACACACACACACACACACACACACACACACAGGAGAGAGAGAGAGAGAGAGAGAGAGAGAGAGAGAGAGAGAGAGAGAACAAGATTTGTAAGTATTTTTTCAGGAAAGAAAGATGACAAGGAGGAGAGTGTGGGAGGCAGGTATTCATATACAGATGTTAGTGGAGGAGAGTGTGGGAGGGAGGTATTCACATACAGATGTTAGTGGAGGAGAGTGTGGGAGGGAGGTATTCACATACAGATGTTAGTGGAGGAGAGTGTGGGAGGCAGGTATTCACATACAGATGTTAGTGGAGAAGAGTGTGGGAGGCAGGTATTCACATACAGATGTTAGTGGAGGAGAGTGTGGGAGGGAGGTATTCACATACAGATGTTAGTGGAGGGGAGTGTGGGAGGCAGGTATTCACACACAGATGTTAGTGGAGGAGAGTGTGGGAGGCAGGTATTCACACACAGATGTAAGTGGAGGAGAGTGTGGGAGGGAGATGCTCACATGCAGATGTTAATAGAGGACTCTGTATCCTGGCTTATGCTGTGCTCTGAATGTGAAAAGTCTCCTACAAGCAGCTCATGTGTCTGAGCATTTGATTTCCAGCTGGGGTGTCATTGGTAAGATGTTGGAACCATTAAGAGGTGGAGCCTGGTGGAGGAAGTGGGTCACTGGGGACAGGCTTGAGACTTTATAGTTTGGTGCCACTTCCTGTCATTTTCCCTGCGTCCTTGCTGCTGATGCACTGTGATCACTGACTTCCTGCTCCTGACACTAGGTCTCCTGTGCCCCGGTGGAAATATATCTTCAAACTGTAAGTCAGAATAAACCTTGTTTTCTGTGATCTGCTTTTTCAGAAAAGTCACTACAGGCTGTTCTAGTGAAAATGAAAGCAACTAAGCAAAGCCTTAGGCTGCCAAGTCATGGCCAGTTCCTTCTTTACAGGGAGGGAGCAGGATGCTAGAGTGGGGCAATTGTGTCCATAGATAAGAACATGACCTTTGTCTCATGATCACTAAGGAGACCATAGTGGGGGACTATCCAGAGACAACTGTAAAAATACCTAGAAAGAAATAAGAAAAAATAACTAAAAAATAAGAGTTGAGTAGCCTGAAGATTGAGAAAACTCCAGAGGGACCGTTGCTGGGGTGGATTTTACACAGTAGTGAAAAGAACTCTTTATGGTGCATTAGGTGTTGTCAGATGTGTAACTGCTCCAAGGGAAACCTCTGCTAGGTGTCAGATGAAAGAGCATGCTTCATTGAAAGACCCGTTTTAGTTAGGAAAGCACATGCCTGCTCTCCAGAACTTCAAAGGCGGAAACAGGAATCGCTGTCATCAGAACTGGGCTGTGGGCAGTCCTGTGGGGTATTTCCTTGGTGTTAATCGATGTGGGAGGGTCCAGCCCACTGCGGGCAGTGGTGCCCTCAGGGCATGTGGTCCTGTGTTGTATCAGAAAATAAACCAGTCCCAGCAAAGGCAGGCAGATCTCTGATTCAAGGCCAGCCTGGCCTGGTCTAAAATGCAAGTTCCAGTGCATCCAGGGCTACACAGAGAAACCCTGTCTTGAAAAATGAACTAATAAATAAATAAATAAATAAATAAATAAATAAATAAATAAATAAATAAATAAATAAAATAATAAAAAAGGTAGAGAAAAGAAATTAAGCTAAGAAAACTATGGGAAGTTAAGCCAGTAAGCAACATTCTTCCATAGTCTCTCTTCTTCAGTGTTTACCTCCAGTTTCCTGCGTTTAGTTCCTGCCCTGATTTCCCTTGATGGTGAACCATGTTGTGGGATAGTTGTTTACACAGTGTGAAGATATCAATGTGATTGGTTTGATAAAGAGCTGAGTGTCCAATAGCGAGGCAGGAGAGAACAGGTGGGTCTCCTGGGGAAAGAGAGGAACTTGGATGAATCTAGGCACTCTAGAAATGATAGCAAGACAGAGAGTCCGGCATACAGGATGGAAGAGAGGTAAATAGCCTCGTGGCAGAATGCAGATTAATAGAAACAGGATAATTTAAGTCCTAAGTGCTAGTTGGGAACAAGCCTAAGCTAAAGGCCAAGCTTTCATAATTAATAATAAGTCTCTGTGTCATTATTGGGGAGCTGGCAGTCCGACAAGGACGTTCAACTACAGAACCACCACTGTAAGCAGAAATAAACCCTTTCCTCCTATGTTGCTTTTGGTCAGGGTGCTCATCACAACAAAATAAAACTAACCAGAAGACCAATCATCTGCTTTCCTTGTCCTCTCAGAAAATGGCCACTCACGGGGAGGCCTCCGAGGAGCGGATTTCCGAGATTGATTATGAGTTTCTCCCTGAGCTCTCTGCTCTTCTCGGTGTGGATGCAGTCCAGCTCGCAAAGAGTCAAGAAGAAGAAGAGCATCAGGAACGAATGAAAATGAAGAAAGGTTTTAACTCGCACATGCGCAATGAGGCCAAGCGATTAAAGACTTTCGTGACCTATGACACGTTCAGATCATGGACGCCACAGGACATGGCAGCCGCTGGGTTTTACTTTACCGGGGTGAAACTTGGGGTTCAGTGCTTCTGCTGCAGCTTAATCCTCTTTGGTACCAGCCTAAGGAAAACTCCCATAGAAAGCCACAGGAGATTCCGCCCAGGATGCGAGTTCCTTTTGGGCAAAGACGTCGGTAACATCGGCAAGTATGACATCAGGGTGAAGAGTCCAGAGAAGCTGAGAGGTGGCAAAGCAAGGTACCAAGAAGAGGAGGCCAGACTGGAGTCCTTTGAGAACTGGCCGTTTTATGCCCATGGGACATCGCCCCGTGTGCTCTCAGCAGCTGGCTTTGTCTTTACAGGTAACTGGATTCTATCTTCTGAGGTGTTTCTTTGGAGTTTAAAATTTAGGTTCCAATGTAGGCAATATTTCATTATCAGTCCTCAGTGGTGGACTGTGTTACATTAGACATAACGTGTATTTCATCAACTTTCAACTTTAACAAATTTACTTCTGCTTTAATATACATTTAATATAGCATTATTAGTCTATATTATATATATATATACATGTACACATGCACACATATATGTGTATATATATATAAATAAAATGTTGCTTTTCTTTTAATATAGACCTGGTGAGTACCAGCAGTGGGCTGAGTGTAGAACTTAATGCTAAAGAGCTTACCTAGCACATTCAATTCCCTGGGCTGTGTATATGAGGAAGGCCATGGGCTAGGGGATGGAGGTCCAGAGCTCAGAAGGGAGTCTTTTAGGGCAGTGGGACTGTGGGCAGGGATTCAGCCAGAGACGTCATGGACGAACAGGCATGCTGGAGTCTGTCTTGTTCTGGAACAAGATGACCAGCTCCAAGGTCTCACTTGGTGCCATTGCTGGCCAGTCAAAACATGTCACTGCATCTGCAGGTAAAAGGGACACCGTACAGTGTTTCTCCTGTGGTGGATGCTTGGGAAACTGGGAAGAAGGAGATGATCCTTGGAAGGAGCATGCCAAGTGGTTCCCCAAGTAAGCAGGCAAACCCTTTATTCTTAAACTTTTCAGTTTTAATAAATGTTTTAAAGGATTCATTCCCTTTTTATTTTATGTATACACCCCCACATATGTGTGTGTGTGTACACATATATATTTGTACATATATGCATATATGTGTCTGTGTATGTGTACTATGGTGTGCCTGTGCCCACAGAGGCCAGAAGAGGGCATCAGAGCCCCTGGAATTGGATTTGGTTGTGAGCTGTCATGTGGGTCCAGGTCCCCTGGAAGAGCAGCAAGTGCTCTTCACCACTGAGTCATCACCTCTCGAGAACGGTTTCAGGGTTTTTGTTGTTGTTTGTTTATTTAAAGTTTAATTTATGTTCATTGGTGTTTTGCCTGCATGTATGTGAGGGTGTCAGAAGCCCTGGACCTGAAGTTACAGACAGGTGTGAGCCACCATGTGGCTGCTGGGAATTGAACTCAGGACCTCTGCAAGAGCAGCCAGTGTTCTTAACCACTGAGCCATCTCTTCAGCATCCAGTTTCAGGTTTTTAAAAGCAAAATAAAGCTAGAGACAAAGGAGCCACATTATTGGATCTTCCCTTTGAGTTTTATTTATATCTTTCCCGAATCCAAATTACGATAACTCTAGGATTTTTCAAAGAAAAAGGACTTCATCATATTGTGAAAAGTATGAATCACTTGAACCTAAACAGTCTCTCACACTTCAGTTAACATCTTATACAGATTTTGTTGTTGATGTATGTACTATGTGGTTATATGCATAGTATATGTGTGTGTACATGCATGGGCATAGGAAGCCACAGGTTGACCTAGGGTTTTTCCCCTATCACTCTCCACTTTACCTTTTTTTTTTCAGCTTTTATCATTTCATTTTGTTGACACAGTAACACAATACTCTTTTCTATATGTCCCTCACTACACACACACACACACACACACACACACAACTTCAGACTTCTCTTTTTTCAACTTTAGAGCAGTGTTTCTCAGCCTTCCTAATGCTGTGACCCTTTAATATAGTTCCTCATGTTGTAGTGACCCCAACCATAAAATTACTTAGTTGCTACTTCAAAACCGTAATTTTGCCATTGTTTTGAATTGTGGTGTAAATTTCTGTGTTTTACAATGTTCTTAGGCGACCCCTGTGAAGGGGTCGTTTGACCCCATTGTGGCACATCCTGTATGGCGACCACTGCTGCTTAACAGAGTTCCAGCAATTCGGTTTCGGGGACCACAATTCCCCAGCAACTTTTTATCTTCATTTTTAATGATTCTCCCTATGTGTTATGGGAGTTCCCTTATGCCTCTTCCTTTGAGATATTTGTGTGGGCTCTGAAAGATGAAAATGTATACATTGGAAGTCTCTTTAAACAAAAATAATTCTTTGGAAAAGTCCCCGCCACCGTGGAACTATGTAGCATGATAACTCTGCCTACTCCACACACAGGACTCCCCATTGTGCCCCCGCCCCCATTACACCAATAATAGAAAAGGTCAAGATTTGCTAACTGGGTATACCTGGTCCTAGAGATGAAAAACACAATCAAGAGAAACAGTGGGCCCAGATCCAGAGCCTGAGGCCATTTAGGACAAGAAATCAGTTAATGATATAGTATGGAATAGTGCCCACGGTTGGTTGCTTACTGGATGAATGGCAAGATCTGGTCTGCCCCACAGAGAGAAGAGTCTGTTAAGAAGTTAGACTGGCTTGCTTCCCCTTTGCTATATGAAGGAACATACATTGAAGGAATCAGAATGGTATGGTATAATGGAAAAATAATAAGATATCAGGACCTTCCCTTTTGGGAACATAGGAGGGGACAGGCCCGTGTTATAAGACTAAAGTACAGAGAAATGCAGTTAGGAAACAGTTCGACACCTGTGCTCATGGTTCAAACACTATGTCATGTCCCTTGAAGAATGAAAATCGCTCTTCTGGGTCTCAATGTCTGACACCTCCTGACCACAAGGGCTGAGACCGTGCAGGAGGGAGTGTAAGAGAGCACCTAGCAGGGTGACTGAACCTTGGAGAACAACAGGCATTTAGAGTCTGGCTTCAAGAAAAACACTACAATGACATTGATGGCCACTTCCATCTTGGAATCATTCAGTTTGCTTTCAGTGTTGCTCGTGGTTAAACTATGACACGATTGTTCAGTATATAAGGTGTAACCTATTTTCAATACATGATTCACCATCCCGATTCCCCCTCAGATTGTATCAGTCTCCTCCCCTCACTGTCTCCACACCTGCTCTTTGGGACCTGAACCCTGCTGGAGCTGGACTTGGGTACCTTTGGATTTCTAAAACCACTAGTCTAGAAAGGATGTTTGGGCAGACCACTTCTACAGTCCATCCCTACCCGTACACCCTGCAGAGCTGGAATTGCTGGAACCTTTCTGGGGAGGTAGGCAGTGCTATGTTTGGCCAGTCAGAGGCATCTGGTCCCCAAGATCAAATTCCCCACAAATCCAAGGCCTTGATTTGCTATTCTTCTTCTCTGCTTTTGACGCTAGGAAAGAGAACCTGGGGCCTGAAATTGTGAGGGGAGGGGAAAATATGATTAAAATACATCATATATGTCTTAGTTAGGGTTTTCTTTTACTGTGAAGAGACACCAATACCACAGCAACTCTTACAAAGGAAAATATTTAATAGGGTGGCTTACACTTTTAGAGGTTTAGTCCATTATCATCATGGTGTGACATGGTGGAATGTAGGCAGACATGGTGCTGGAGAGGAGCTGGAGTCCTTACATCTTGACCCACAGACAACAGGAAGTGGTCTGAACTGGGCATAGCTTGAACATAGGAGACTTCAATGCCTGCTCCCACAGTGACACATTTCCTCCAACAAGACCATACCTACTTCAACAAGGTCACACTTCCTAATAGTGCCAGTACTTATGAGCTTATGGAGGCCAATTACATTCAAACTACCACAAAATGAAATAATATTTTAAAAAATAAAATGCTCAAAAATCATCAACACATTAAAAAATGAATATGCATTGTGATATAGGACATGTTTATCACAGTATTGGGGAAGTGTTCAATTATATTTTTCATTATAGATGTGAATTTCTTCAAAGTAAGAAATCCTCAAAGGAAATTGCCCAGTATATTCAAAGCTACGAGGGATTTGTCCATGTAATGGTAATTCACAACAACCACCTTTCTCCCAAATCTTTTTATTACATAATATCTAAATCACAAGGGTGAGGTGTTTTTGTTTATTTTCGTGGCTTCTATGTCTTTCTTTTTTTCTCCTTCTATCCCTCTGCATCTCACCCATGGGGTATGTATGGGGGTGAGGAGCACATTGTCTTACTAAACTGGGGAAAATTTGTTTTTCCACAGCTGGCTTTTGGCTGGCTCTGACTCCTGCCATGTTCTTAGACTGAAAATCAGGGGGAAAGGTGCTTCCTTCAGAAAAAAACTGGTACATTTTCCCTAGACAGTATATTGTTCAATTGGAAAGGTTCCTCTGAGTCTTCATTCCACACTAATTACAATGTATCTGTGCTGGGTAACCTAGTTCTGTTTTGAGCTGGGTGCTCTGTAAGACCCTGCGGTTTCCACTTGGCTACAGGTAAACACTTACTGTTGTTTTGCAATGAATAAAAAAAAATTCCATAATAACCTAGCCAAAATTAAAGACCTGTCTCACCAACCACTCTAATAGAAAGTCTATTAGAGTGTCTAATAGAATGCCATCTTTGGTTGCTGCTCACAACATAGATGTGTGTTTTATAAATGAATCAATAACCGGAATTTCTGTTTCTCAGGGAGAGCATTTTGTCAATTGCTGGGTCAGAAGAGAATTACCTATGGCATCAGGTAAAACCTCAGGCACATTCCAAAGGCTTTGCTTCTCTCTTTCTTTGTTACAAGCAACCCCCACAGCCACTTCTCCAGGTTTTGGGTCACTTTTATTCTTTTAAGATCTTTGCAGATTCATAAGAACTACTAGACTTGAAGCTTTACAAAACTTTCAAAAGTGACACGTTAATTTATAAGTCTTAATGACTATTTACTTTTTTACAAAATGTTCCATATAAATTTAAATATGTATAGAAACACATTTCATTTAAAGGAGCATTTTAAAATAGAGGACAGGACTATAAAGTATCCCATCAGACTTTTCTTGTTAATCCCAAAGATGGGAGGAGAAAGACCATGGACACAAATCATTATGGTCAAATTAAAGCAAGCAATGAATTAAAGCAAGCTTTTTTTATTCATGTATACAAACTGCCTCCCCCTAAGGCGGGGTTTGGGAGGTCTGCACTGGCTGTGAGGAAGACAAGGCTTTTATAGCTCAGGGTAGGGGCTTTCCAAATGGGATTTGGTGGGCAAAATGGGGGCAGGGTGATTACAGGAGCAGAACATAAGCATAACCAGTTAGTCATAATGACCACCTGAAACAGACATGATTGTAAGGTGTTAATTTGGTAGTCATAACAACAGGTGGTCATAAACCTTTGAAACAAAGACATGGTTTGCTATTTCTTAGAATAGATAGTACAGAACCATTTGTAGTTAAGGTTACCGAGCATAGCCCAATCCTTGAGAAATGGAGGTTTAATCATAAACAGAAATAAACTTAGTTTGCCTTTACTCTAAGATGGCTTTTAAGCCTAAGTTGGAGGTAGTCTGGTTCATCTTTCTTTGTCACTTGTAAAGTTGAATTATAAATCTAAAAATGCTATAGAGATGTTAATGTTTTGATTTTCTTCCTTCCTTTCTTCCTTCCTTCTATTCTTCCTTTCTTCAAATTCATCTCTCTCTCTCTCTCTCTCTTCTCTCTCTCTCTTCTCTCTCTCTCTCTCCCTCCTCCCCTCCTCACCGAGGCTATGTTTGCACCCTTCACTTGTCCCATCTCTTCTTTTCTTCCTCTCTTCCTCCCATTCTGTGTTTCTTCCCTCCCCTCCCCAGTAAATCTTCCACATGAATTCTGTCATGGCCATGACTTTCTAGGCCCCTTGGCTCCAACTGGCCAAGACCGCTTCCCCTCTTTTACAGTGGGTATAATGAGATAGGTGGGGGAAGCTATTTTATAGCTCCAAGATTCTATCTGATGACATTCTTAGCTCTTGGGTTGGTGGAAGCAGTGTTCTGCTACGTTAGTAGCTTCTAAGAGGTTTTTTATTTATTGTCATGAGGTGTTAGTTCAGATGCAGAGTAGGGCAAGACGTGGCTCTTCCAGAAGGCTAAAACTAGCCTAAGATAAATAATTAGCCTCTGAACCAACAAAATTCCAATCTTTCCACGTACTGAAATTATTCAATAGGTCCACCTGTCTCTGTGGGCACAGAAACTCCTTCCAGGAGGTGTCTTGTTCTTTTGTTCATAGCTAGACACAGCTTCTTTTATTCACACTATGAACCTAGATACATATGACAGGAAGTGTCAGTCATCTCCTTAACTGACACTTCCTGTAAAACAACTATAATTTCTGGATAAAATGTTTTGACAGCATTTTTCAGGAACTCATGTTTCCACACTGGCCTCAAACTTAGAAATGACCTTGAACTTCTGATATTTCTGCTTCACTTCTTCAGAATAGGACTCCACATGTGCACTATCACACTCAGCTTAGGAGGTGCTCAGGACGGCACCAGGACTTGGTGCGTGCTAGGCAAATGCTCTGTGAACTGAGCTACATCCTAAATCCCTAGAGCCTTCTTAAAAGGCTCAGTACGCTGTTAAGAAAGCAAGGATATTCACAATAAAAGAAGTGACAGGTCTGGGGATATCACTCACTGGTGGAACACTTACCCAACATGGGCAAGGGTCTTGAGTTCTCTTCCCAGCACTCAAGACAGAAGAGCTGGAGTTAAAATTTAGCTCATAGTAGGATATCTGTCTACAGGCATGCTGAGCCCTGAGTCCAGCCATCTGGGTGGGACATGGAGCATAGAGATCACTGGACAGGATGTGCCAATAGCAAGAATTCCAATGTCAGCTGAGGGTGGCAACCCATACCTACAATCCAGCGCTTGAGAGATAGAAACAGGAGTTTGGGGCAGCCAGGAATATGATACTCAGTTAGAGGCCACCTGAACTCCATGAGATTTCTGTCTCAAACACAAGACAAATGCAAATGCAACATGCACCCTCAGGTTAGTGCCAGGTGTGGTGGCCATGGCACAGTCCATCACTCAGAAGTTTGAGGCAGAAAGACGCAAGTTCAAGGCCAACCTGGGCTGCATAGCAAAAAAAAAAAGTCTCAAAAAATAAACAACCCAAAAGTTCCTGTTGGCTTGAACGGAATTATTATCTTCCAATACTTTTCTAAAAACAACAGACAGAAAAGAGACAAAGAAATGTCTAGTGTTTGTTCTCCAGGCCTGTCAGTGGTTGCTTTTTGGCCACATATATGAGGCTCTACAAAAAAGGAATCTGTAGTTATCAATATGACAGGCACAGCCATGAGTGTTACCATGGGAGTGTACAGTGTTACCTAGCATGCTCTTGGCAATGCTATAACTAAGCAAGTTAAGGGCAAGATTCTTGCCAGGAGAATGATGTGCATATCGAGTGTCATCTACTCTGCCCCAAAGAAATATGTAAATCAGCAAAAACAACACAAAAGTCTAATCCTAGGATTAAGTGCGAACACAGGCAAGCTTTCATCTTGAAAAACTTGTCAGAACCAAGGTAAAGGCAATTTAATGTTTCAAGTCCTCACAGCATGGAGAAGACATGTCCAGAGGCCAGGATGAGGCAGAAAGGCTAATGGAGACCCCCAGCATGGTCATCTCAAAGAGCAAGCCATCAAAATGACTGTTTTTTATGGGAGACGCAGGGGACATCGCCTTTCTCAAATCTTGACACTGACTCTGGAAATGAGAGTCTCCTCTGATTTTGTTGTGTCCTGATGCCTGACGACCAAGAGACAGTCTTCAGTTAGATTTAACACATTGCTCCATGAATAGAAGGATGGAGTCTTTGCTCCAGCTCTGCTCCAGCAGTTCTAACAGTCACTCTTGTATCTTTTATTCCTTCATGCTTTTCTAGCCACCCTCAATTATTTTGATGCAAGCACAGTACACCAGATCATTCCACCTGCACACACACAGCTAACTTGAACTTTGCGATCAAAGCCTGCTGCTCTCACCTACATCCTTGTTTTGTTTTGCTTTGTTTTTTCTCCCTCAACCCCCAAGCTTACTGCAATGACAGCGTCTTTGCTAATGAAGAACTAAGGCTTGGACACCTTTAAGGACTGGCCCCTTGAGTCCCCTGTGGCTGTTGAAGCTCTGGTCAGAGCAGGCCTTTTCTACACAGGTGAGTCACGTACTTTGTGTCCACCAGATGGGCTTGTCCAGGTCTTGCATTTGTCTCCACTCAAGCAGTCTCGCTCTCCATCATTCTCATAGATCCCTTTGCTGCCTCATAAGACCTTCAGGTTTCCACAATTCCCTTGGTGCTCAGCCTCCAAACTTGAATCCTGAGGTCCGGGCTGACAGTGACACAGTCATCAATCCCTCTAACCCAGGGAGCTGTCTCCCCAGCTCCCTAATGTTTCTTTAACCAGAACTTACATGGCCATACCTACCTTTAAGAATTGCTGAGGAATCTGAATTATTTCCCTCAGGAAGCAGTATGCCCAGTTAAAGAGTTGGAGCTCCAGAGGCTGGGGATGGCTCCTCTAGGTCCCTTCTCCTTTATGTTCACCCTCTTTCCTTTTCAGCTCTCATTTTAGACAACCTGCAAACTCCAGGCCCTAGTAGCTTTGGCCAGAGAGACAGGGAGGCTCTTCTCTGTTCGAATTGTACAGCGCCTTCATGGTCCAAGAGTGGGAGATGTTGGATCTTTCGTTTCCGGTTTGATCCCTCGGCTCAGGCAAATTAGAATCCTTTCCACAGAATACAGGCTTACGAGCGATGTGCTTCTATTTCCAGTGGAGTATACCCGGCAATAATAAGAGAGAGATATGTAATTTCTCACGATCTCACTTACTTCAAGACTCCTATATTTGCTCCTGTGTTTCCACATGATCTTCAAATATTTGCTTTCTGATTTATGCATTAAGCAAATGCTTGATTGGTTGCCTATATCTGTGAATGTCCAGTATGTCATTAGTGTCCAAATCAGACAAAAATCTCTGCTCTCCAGATCTTCTGTTCTAGATTCATTCTGACAGCAGAACTTTCAGGATGATGGTTGGGAGAGGTTTTCATCAGAGCACAGGTGCACAGGAACATTCAGTGACTATTGCTGAACACCCATTGAAGGACCAAGAGTCCTGTGTGAACTAGTGCCCCCTAGTGACCCATGCATGACTTTACCACACAATCCAATTGGAGATTGCAAATAGGATTCACTAATGAAATCTGGAGTTATTATCCGCTTGTGAATTGACAGGTGTTATGTGCTGTTGAGACCTGTACCTTCCTCATTCTAGGCAAAACGACGACTGTCCGTGCTTTTCCTGTTGAAGGATGTATATGGAAATGGGAGGAAGGTGACGATCCATTAGAAGAGCACACCAAGTTTTTTCCCAAGTGAGCATGGTGAATTCTCTTGACTTGAAATGTACTTCAATGGTTATCCCTCTCTGTCCATGTTTTCCCATGGATAGGATCTGCCCCCTCCTCTGGTTCCTGTTGTGAAGGATGCATCCTTATAGCTTCATCTCTTTCCTCCCAAGACACTCCCTGTATAGCGTTCCTTAAATCATGATTAGATCTTGGTTTTGGCTGGGTCAATATACACACTCTTAAAGACAGGATCTCTCTATGTAGCCCAGACTCTCCATGTAGCTAAATAGCTTGAATTCATGACTTCCTGCCTAGCACAATTATGCCAACAATTTCAAGCCTTTCTGATTCCTTTAATTGCAAGCTGCTCTTCCTCTTCCTCTTCTCCTTTTCCTCTTCTTCCTCTTCTTCTTCCTCCTCTTCCTCCTCCTCTTCTAGAATCTCAGTGTTTTCTGTTTCTGCTCTTTAAAATTTAATAAGAGAATTACTTCCTTTCTGTGGTTTTCTTTTTCCAGTTTTGGTGATCGCACCCATGGACTGGGCATGGTAAGCGAGCCCTTTCCCATTGAGTGATACTCTCATCCTCTTTTCTGTAAGTTTTCCAACACATCTTAATTAATTTTCGACCCAGTAAAGTCTCTAGAAATGTCTAATTGCAAGAGAAAATATTTTTGTTTTCATTAAGTAATTGGTAATAAAATTTCAGAAATAAATATCAATGTAGGTAGAATGAACAGTGAATATTTTTGGCTGGGCACAGTGGTGCACACCTGTAATCCTAACTCTTGGGAGGCTGACGTAATAGGATTTTGGGGGTTTTTAAATATAATTTTTAAAAATTTTTTAGATTTTGTATTTATATGGGTAGTGTTTTGACTGTGTATTTGTGATATATGTATTTAAAAGATTGAGTTTTAAATAATATATTTTAAAATACAGCAGTTATAAGTAAGAAAGCAAAGCACAATTGTAGATGTCTTTTGGTGTGACAGTCCTTTGAAGGCTTTAGAAGCTGCCTCTGTATTGAAATCTTGTTTGGTTGCACAGGTGTATCCTGTATGCATCCAATATATACCTAAAATTATACTAAATTATTTTGGCTTCAGAAGAGTTTAAGACAAATTAGTCTACTTATTATCTGATCTTGAGACATAATGATGACAAAATTGCAAATCTTTAAAAATGTTCTTTACACTTTTTTTACATGTATCTATTACATTTTATTACATGTGTAGAGAGGGACATGCTGCCGCAGAGCACATCAAGTTGTCAGAGTGTGTTCACTCCTTCACATTGCAGATCCCAGACACTTGGCAGCTGGGACTTCACCCACTGAGCCATTTTGCAAGCCCCCAAATATTCTTTTAAAGATGTTTTTATAGCAGATATGACTCATTTGTACTGATGGGTTTCATTATGACATCTTTTTGTGTACACAGTGTAGTTCAATGAAGTCCACCACCACCACCATTGCCCTAGCTTCTCATGCCAATCTTACTCCCTTCTTCTTAGAGTCTTACATCTGAAAAAGCCAGGGCTATAAGCTTAGACATATAAGAATATTTGCACTGACAGGCCTTTAATCCCAGCACTTGGGAGGCAGAGGCAGGCAGATCTCTGTGAGTTCAGGCCAGCCTGGTCAATAGAGCAAGTGCCAGGACAATCAGGACTACACAGAGAAACCCTGTCTTGAACCCTACCCCCCTCAAAAAGAACATTTCATCTAATTTTGAGGTTAGACAATACTTGGGCAGCAGCAGTCAGTTTTATTTTATTTTATTTTTTTGTAATTTGGTTGTAGTGGGGAGTAACACAGGGCCTTTTTAATTCTTAGATGACAAATTAGGCTGGAAGACACTTTTATTTAAACCTTGTCCTAGAATCTGTCAACTCCTATTTATGTGGCTTTTAGTCTTCTACCTCTTGGTTGTTGTTGTTTTTAATTATAGACGGGCATACATTTAGGGCAATAGTAATAATAAAGAACCTATGGGCTGAAAACTAAAGTCATGAAATCAAACCCTCCCAATGCCTCAGAAAGGCCCCAATGTCACTCCCAAGTCTGAGTTGACCCTTTCCTTCCCAGCCGAGGTAAACATCATCTTGATTGTCATAGCCAGCTTCATCTGTCACCTTGGCACAAACCTAGAGTTATCTGGGAAGAAGGACCCTTAACTGAAAAATTGCGCAGATCAGATTGGCTTGTGGCCAGGTCTGTGGGGCATTTTCTAAATTGCAAATTGGTGTGGGAGGGGTAGATCCAGCCCACTGTAGGTGGTCCACACCAGGCAGGTGGGTCTGGGCTGTATAAGAGACTCAGCTGAGCAAGCCATGGGGAGCAAGCCAGGAAGCAGCACTGCTCCATGGACTCTGCATCAGTTCTTGTCTCCAGGGAATCCACGCACTGCCTGAGCTCCTGCCCTGGCCTCCCTCTTTCCTCCTCAGGTTGCTTTTGGTTTTTACCATAGCCACAGGAAAGCAGACTAGGACATTGATTCTCAGTTCATTGCTGTTTTGCTTCACAGTTTGATTTTTACCAACTGTAAATAGTGAATATCTTATCCATGAACATATTTAGCCTTGCTACTCTTTGGTTGTTCTCTCTCTCTCTCTCTCTCTCTCTCTCTCTCTCTCTCTCTCTCTCTCTCTCTCTCTCTCTCTGTCTCTGTCTCATTTTGTATGTGTGTGTGTGTGTGTGTGTGTGTATGATGAATCAAGGGTGTCATATGCACGCTAAGTACCTACTTAAGTACTGAGCTGTTATACTATAAAACCCATGTTTGCCATTTCCCCTTGAAGTGCTTGGGATAGAACCCCATGGAAGGGGATTACTTCTGCCACTGAGCTACATCTTCAGCTCTGAAGTTTTGAGACAGGCTCTCCCTATGAACTCATGACCCTTCTGCCCTCTAGGTGCTAAGATCACAGGCATGTATGGCTTACCCCTTCTTTTTTCTCTTTCCTTTTCATGGGCTGCAGTAGGGAGTGGATTGTAGCTGAAGTTTTCCTGTGTCCCACCTGGCCCATGGTCAGGACAAATCACTCTCACCCGCCAGTCCTGCAGCTGCTTGGACCCAAGTAAACACACAGAGGCTTATTTAATTAAAACTGTATGGCCTAATAGCTCAGGCTTCTTGCTTAGCTAGATCTTACATCTTAAATTAACCCATTTCTATAAATCTATACTTGTCCACTTGGCTCGTGCTTACAGTATCTTTACATCTTGCTTCTCATGGCGCAGCTGGCATGACTCTTCACTCAGCCTTCCTGTTCCCAAAATTTCCTCTCTGCTTTCCTGCCTATACTATACTTCCTGCCTGGCTACTGGCAATCAGCATTTTTATTTATCAACCCAATCGAGCAGCACATTCACAGCATACAGAGAGATCTCCACAGCGGTGGATGTTTGAGACAGGTGTCTCACTCATCCCTGCTGGCCTCAAACTCAGTGTACAGGGAGGATTGCCTGACACTCACGATCCTCCTGCCTCCACCTCCCAAGACCTGGGTCACAGGCATGCTCCAGAAGGTTCAGTTTTCCAGCCTTTGTTAGTTTTTTGTTGTCTTGTTTTTTAAAGTGTCCTAGAAGTTATTTAGGCCATAGCAAGATGCAAAATGATGACAGGCAATATCAATATTTTATCAGCCAGGTATCTCATAACACCTTAAAAATAACTTATAGGATACCCCTGTGCTTTCCACTGCTAATGGGGGTGGGGCTGGAAGAACTTAAGTTCAGACACTAAAGAGAGAGGAATCTCAGAAACTCACAACTGATCAAAGTGAAGGCAATTAGGGACTATGGAGAGCTTATCCCTAAAATAGACATGTGTGTCATACCCCTCCCACAAAAACTGAGAAAATATCAAGGAAGAGGGATTAGAGAGATTGTAAGAACCAGAGATTGAGAAGAATTGCTGGGAAATAGTGTCTTTTGGATATGACAGGGCCCTGTAGCCATGAATTCATAATGGCTGTAGTTGCTTACACAAGACCTTACACAAGATCAGTCTGTTCAAAACATCCTTAGCTGAGAGCTAGTGGCCATCAATGTCTGCCGAGGAAGGAGAATCAGTTTTCTTTAGGGAGGTGGCCCCTGGTAAGCTGTCCAAGCTCCAGTAGATGCTCTAAGCCTGTGCATATATGGACAACACTAATTGGATACAGTTGATTAAAAAGAGGAGTATTCTTGTACACATTTCCCAGTGGTCATGCGTGTGTCTCTACGATAGAAAAGACAATGTGGAATTCCAGTCGCAGACTTCACACATCTTCAGTGTTACACCATTAGCAAATATTTTCCAAAGCATCTGGTTCCTTGTTGTTCTTTTTTTGTTTTTCTATTGCCTTTTTGTTGTTGTTGTTGTTGTTTTAGGAATTGTGTTTTACTTTTTAAATTTTTTTTTACTCTGTGATGTGTGTGTGTGTGTGTGTGTGTGTGTGTGTGTGTGTGTGCACGCACACACACACATGGTGCAGATGTCCTCTTGTGTGTTTTACAAAGCCAGAGAAGGACATCAGACATTCTCTTTTGTTACTCTGTACTTGTTCCCTTGAGATAGGGTCTCTCACTGAAACTGTAACTAGGCAAGCAGCCAACAGACCTTTAAGACCCTACTCTCTGCCCTACACAGGATGGGTTATTTTTGAGTGTTTAAGTTCAT